>NC_136271.1:126843981-126883981 GCF_964187855.1 Myxine glutinosa | reverse complement strand
ACACTTTATTTTTGTGATACTTGATAATCGTGATACTTGATAATCGTTATACTTCATTATCTTGAGAATCGCTATACTTGATTATCTTGATACTCGTTATATTTGATCATCATTATAGTTGATTGCCTTGATACTTGATAATCATTACACTTTATTATCGTGATACTTAATAATCGTTACACTTGATTATCTTGATACTCGTTATATTTGATCATCATTATAGTTGATTGCCTTGATACTTGATAATCATTACACTTTATTATCGTGATACTTGATAATCGTGATATTTGATTATCTTGATACTTGATGATCATTACACTTTATTATCATGATACTTGATAATCGTTATACTTGATTATCTTGATACTTGATCATTGTTATACTTGTTAATCTTGATACTTGATAATCGTTATATTTTATTATCTTGATACTTGATAATCGTTATATTTGATAATCATCATACTTGATAATCGTTATACTTGATTATCTTGATACTTGATCATTGTTTTACTTGATTATCTTGATACTTGATAATCGTTTTATTTGATTATCTTGATACTTGATAATCGTTATATTTGATAATCATTATACTTGATAATCGTTATACTTGATTATCTTGATACTTGATCATTGTTACACTTGATTATCCTGATACTTGATAATCCTTATACTTGCTTATCTTGACACTTAATTATCTTGATAATCGTTATATTTGATTGTGTTTATACTTGATAATCATTATAGTTTATTATCTTGATACCTTATAATCGTTGTAATTAATTATCTTGATAATTTATAATCGTTACATTTGATTATCTTGATACTTGATAATCATTACACTTTGTTATTGTGATACTTGATAATCGTTACACTTGATTATCTTGATAATTTATAATCGTTACATTTGATTATCTTGATACCTGATAATCGTTATACTTGATTATCTTGATAATTTATAATCGTTACATTTGATTATCCTGATACCTGATAATCTTTATACTTTATTATCTTGATAATCATTATACTTGATAATCGTTATATTTGATTATCTTGATTCTTGATAATCATGATAACTGATTATCCTGATACTTGATAATTGTTATACATAATTTTCTTGAGACTTGATCATCGTTATACTTGAATATATTGATACTTGGTGATCATTGTACTTGATTATCTTGATACCTGATCATCGTTATACTTGAATATATTGATACTTGGTAGTCATTGTACTTGATTATCTTGATACTTGATAATCGTTATATCCAATTATCTCAATACTTAATAATCGTTATACTCAATACTTGATAATCGTTATACTTGATTACCATGATACTTAATCATCATTATGCTTGATTATCTTGACAATAGTTACACTTGATTATCTTGATATTTGATAATCATTACACTTGATTATCTTGATTCTTGATAATCGTTATACCTGATTATCCTGACACTTGATAATCATTATACCTGATTATCTTGATAATCGTTATATTTGATTACCTTGATAATCATTATACTTGATAATCGTTATATTTGAATATCTTGATTATTGATAATCATTATACCTGATTATCTTGATACTTGATAATTGTTATATTTGATAATCATTATACTTGATAATCGTCATACTTGATTACCCTTTTTTTTTTTTTTGTGTACTGAATCGAGGCTCATGAAAGAGCTAACATTTACTTCACAAACAAATCAACCAGACAAACAAAATATATAAAAAGAGGGAGCGGAAGACAAGATGGGGAGAGAAGGGGAAGCACACAAACACACCATTTGAGAGCAGGGAGATGTGTGGAAGGGAGAGGGCTTGGGGGGAGGAGGCGTGGGAAGGGGGGGGGGGGAGGGAGAAGTATAAAACACAAGGACACGAAGGACTTCCAGGACAGAAGTTGGTATTTCAAAAAAGTGGAATTGGGGTGAAATTAGCGGGGGTAGAAAAGATCAAGGTTTTGGATGGGGGAAGATAAGAGATGGTGGTGAACAGCTGTTTTAAAGACCTGGAGGGTGGAGTGGGATTGAAGAGAGTGAGGGAGTTTGTTCCAGAGGTGGGAGAAAAGAGGAATGAAGGAGTGAAGGTGAGCAGAGAGTCTTGATTTTGGCAGTTTGACCATAAGAGGGTTGCAGGCAGATCTTGTGCGACCTGTAGGAATATATGCGGGACAGAGCCCAGAGAGAGCTGGGGGGCAAGGCCAGAGAGGAGTCGGTAGAAGACGGAAAGACCACCAACCTGCCTGCGGTGAGTGAGTGAGAGGCCCTTGGAGTTAGCTTCATCGCGGGAGATTCCAATGATTCTGAATGCTTTGGTTTCAACAGCGTGAAGACGAGCTATGTGTGAGGCAGGAGCACCAGCCCAGAGGGGAGAGCAGTATTCCATTGAGCTGTGGATGAAAGCCTTGTATGTGGTGAGGAGCTCAGGTGTGCCAAGGAAGGACTTCGCACGACGGAGGATGCCCAGTCGGCGACTGGCTTTGGAGGCCAGATTTGAAATGTGGTTTTCCCAGGAAAGATCATGGCAGATAGTGAGACCCAAAAGCTTGAGTGACAGAACTTCTTGGAGAGGATTATTCAGAAAGTGGATGGGAGGGTTGTCCAGTCGGTCTTTTCGGAGAGACATCGTAAGAGTGTGAGATTTGTCAGGATTGAAAGACATGTTCCACTTGTTTGCCCAGTCTGTGATTTTGTCCAGGTCTGCAGAGAGTGAGGAGGCTGCAGACTGCCGATCTGAGGGATGAAGAATGGAGCGACAGAGAGTAGAGTCATCAGCAAAGAGATACAGAGGATTTTCAAGAGAGTCAGAGAGATCATTGATGAAGACCAGAAAAAGCACAGGGCCCAGAACACTGCCTTGTGGAACTCCAGCCTAAACAGGAAGAGGAGATGGGAGAAACCCATTCAGGGCCACACGTTGACTACGACTAGAGAGGAAGTCCGCCAGCCATGCGTGGAGATTTTCATGGATACCAAAAGAGGAGCGTTTGGTGAGCAGAGCGGGGTGCCAGACCGTATCGAAGGCACGTGATATGTCAAGGGAGACTGCTCTAATTTCCTGTTTGGCATTGAGGACCTCCATCCATTGTTGAGAAAGCAGAAGCAGCATGTCCAGAGTAGAGTGTCCAGGTCTGAAACCAAATTGATGATCAGAGATCAAGCCATTGGAGAAGAGGAAAGATTTCATATCTGAAGCAATGATGGATTCCATGACTTTGCTGATAATTGGGAGAAGGCTGATTGGTCTGTAGTTGCTGGGATCTGTTTTTGCACATTTTTGTGCAAAGCGGTGATGTTGGCAGATTTCCAAGCAGATGGAAGATGACTTTGAGCAAAAGAGAGGGTGAAGAGAACAGAGAGAGGGAGTGAAAGAGCGGAAGAACAGGATTTTAGGACCCGTGGGCTGATGCCGTCAGGTCCAGTTGCAGAATCTGAGTCGAGGGTTGACAGAAACTTTTCCACCTTGTCAGGAGGAAAGGACACAGAGTCCAGGAGCAGATGGGTACGACTGGGTATGGTGAGTACAGAGAGGGATGGGTTTGGGACACAAGATTTAGAGGCAAACACAGAGTTGAGGCATTCAGCTTTTTCACGTGCGGAGTCAGCCGTGTGGCCATTTGAGGTGAGGGAGAGGATGAAGGGGGAACAAACACCAGAAACAGATTTGACCAGATGCCACCAGGATTTGGAAGAGGGAGACAGATAAGAGAGTTCTGTCCTGAGAACGGAGAGAAATTGTTTCCTGGCTCTCCTGAGGGTGGACACACACTTGTTTCGGGCTTTGTGAAAGGTAATGAGATTTCCTTCCGTTGGATTTGCTTTCCAGGAGACGAAAGCAAGTTGTTTCTGGGCAATAGCCTCACCACAAGATTCCGTGTACCATGGACGGGAGGAAGGGTATGACAACTGAAGATGAGATGGGATAAATCTGTGCACGAGAGAGAGCAATTTACTTTGGAAGAATTCCCAGGATGAGTTGATGTCAGAGGCGGTAGAGATGGGAGACCAGTCCAGATGATTGATGGCTGCTTGAAGACCGCGCCAGTTGGCCTGAGTGAAATGCCAGACTCGTCGACGCTGGGGAGGCTCTCTGAGAATGGTCAGAGAGATGTCCACTTTAACAAGCACATGATCAGAAGAGCCGATTGGAGCAGAAGAAGAGCAGCAGACATTTTCAGGGAAGTTAGTCATAACCAAGTCCAGAAGAGAAGATGCTCCGTTGACTGAAATCTGGGTCGGGAAATTGACAGATTGTGTCAGTCCCAGTGAGTCACAGAAGTCCTTTGCTGAAGAGCCATGGCTGGTGAGAGAGGTACCCACACCCAGCCAACTGGCATGGTGACAATTGAAATCACCACATATGAGGAAGAGAGAGTTGGGATGGGTAGATAGAAGTTGGTCCATATTCTCAGACAGCGAGATGTAGATGGAGTCATCACTGTTTGGTGGACGGTACAACACACATATGAACAAACGGTGGGAGCGAAGGGGAAGCCGTAGCCAAAGGTATTCCTGGGGGTGAGGTGGAGAGAGGGCAGTGCAGGGCGAGTGAGGAAGAGAGTTTTTTATAAAGATAGCAACCCCACCTCCAGGACGAGGCTCAGGTCTATCATACCGGAGGAGGGAGTAACCTGGGAGAGATACCAAGGATTCAGAGACATCATGAAGGAGGAAAGTTTCTGTTAAGCAGATCACGTCTGGTTTGTCAGAAGCAACCTGTATGGAGAGATCAGACAAGTTTGAGCGAAGGCCCCGGATGTTTGAGGTCCATACTGTTAAGGAAGAGGAAGGGGGAGCATCGGATACAGAACAGGGGGGGGGGGGGGAGCGGTAGGGTAAGATGTGGAAGAGGAGGAAGAGGTAGGGAGAGCTGTTGAAGGTGTGTCAGAGATTACAGAATAGCTTGGAGAAAGGGAAGAATGGGGCGGACAAAAGGTTTGATGGTGATTGGGAGAGGCGCAGTGAGGTGTTATTTGACGAGGGGGAAGAGCGAGGCAGAAGGTTGAGGGAGATGAAGGTGAAAGTTGGAAGGGGGAAGAAGTGGGGAGGACGCTTTGAGGAGGAGGGGTGAGAGGGGAGTCTCGGAGGGGAGGAGCGAGGGAGAGTCTCGGAGGGGAGGGGTGTGGAGGGAGATTTGAAAGGAATGGGTGATGGGGATGATTTGGAGGGGAGGGGCAAGGGGGTAGATTTAGATGGGAGGGGTGATGGGGAAGTTTTGGAGGGAAGGGGTGATGGGGAAGATTTGGAGGGGAGGGGCAAGGGGGAAGATTTGAAAGAGATGGGTGATGGGGATGTTTTGGAGGGGAGGGGCAAGGGGGTAGATTTAGAGGGGAGGGGTGATGGGGAAGTTTTGGAGGGAAGGGGTGATGGGGAAGATTTGGAGGGGAGGGGCAAGGGGGAAGATTTGAAAGAGATGGGTGATGGGGATGTTTTGGAGGGGAGGGGCAAGGGGGTAGATTTAGAGGGGAGGGGTGATGGGGAAGTTTTGGAGGGTAGGGGTGATGGGGAAGTTTTGGAGGGAAGGGGTGACGGGGAAGATTTGGAGGGGAGGGGCAAGGGGGAAGATTTGAAAGGGATGGGTGATGGGGAAGATTTGGAGGGGAGGGGCAAGGGGGAAAATTTGAAAGAGATGGGTGATGGGGACGATTTGGAGGGGAGGGGTGAGATTGGATTTTGAAAAGTGTACGATTAATGGGAAACGAACATTTATTGCAAAATGAGTTTCTTGAGACATTTGAGTCAAAAATACGTTTGAGGACGCTGAAGGATGGGTGGAGTGCTGGAGAGTTTAGGGAATGAATGAAAGATGCACTATAAGAGATGGAATTTTTTTTTGGAATGAATAGATTTGGTGAGCAAGTCGAAAGCATCCTTTTATAGAAGAAGAAGAAAAAGGTGTTATAGAATATGACAGAATACAGGTCTTCAGGGGACAGATTAGACATTTTTTAACAACGTGATCACGTGATCACAAACAACGTGGTCGAAGAACGAATGAACAAATAAGAACGAATAAACGAATAAGAACAGAAGGAAATTTTTTTTTTTTTTTTTTTTTTTTGAGGAGATTTTAAAATAAGGAAGTTTGGGGTGAAAGGACCGGGAAAATCAGAGACCAGAAAGTAATTGCAGTGCGACCGAAGAACTGCTGAGACAAAAACAAAGCCTCAAGCCAAGGTCAGACACGGTAGCCTAGTACTACACTTAGGCCTCAGAATACGCGATACGAAAGACCGACGATTCTGTACACAGGTATGAAAAACCAACACCAAGAATACTATTAAAGACACACCAATAGTTACATACACCGAGAGAAAGATACAGTTTCGACAAAAACACAATTGTGAAAAGTTACTTAACTTCGAAAGCGAGCGCGCATGGACAGCTTTGAAGAGACGAGACCTCCAATCTTGCGCATGCGCAGATCCGCATGTGCATCTTGATACTTGATCATTGTTATACTTGATTAACTTGATACTTCATAATCGTTATACTTGATTATCTTGATACTTGATCATTGTTATACTTGATTATCTTGATACTTGATAACTGTTATATTTGATTATCTTTATACTTGATAATCGTTATATTTGATAATCATTATACTTGATAATCATTATACTTGATTATCTTGATACTTGATCATTGTTATACTTGATTAGCTTGATACTTCATAATCGTTATACTTGATTATCTTGATACTTGATAACCGTTATATTTGATTATCTTTCTACTTGATAATCGTTATATTTGATAATCATTATACTTGATAATCATTATACTTGATTATCTTGATACTTGATCATTGTTATACTTGATTATCTTGATACTTGATAATCGTTATATTTGATTATCTTGATACTTGATAATCGTTATATTTGATTATCTTGATACTTGATAATCGTTATATTTGATAATCATTATACTTGATAATCGTTATACTTGATTATCTTGATACTTGATCATTGTTATACTTGATTATCTTGATACTTGATAATCGTTATATTTGATTATCTTGATACTTGATAATCGTTATATTTGATAATCATTGTACTTGATAATCGTTATACTTGATTATCTTGATACTTGATCATTGTTATACTTGATTATCCTGATACTTGATAATCCTTATATTTGCTAATCATTATACTTGATAATCGTTATATTTGATTATCCTGATACTTGATAATCGTTATACTTGATTATCCTGACACTTGATAATCCTTATACTTGCTTATCTTGACACTTAATTATCTTGATAATCGTTATATTTGATTGTCTTTATACTTGATAATCATTATAGTTTATTATCTTGATACCTTATAATTGTTGTACTTAATTATCTTGATAATTTATTATCGTTATATTTGATTATCTTGATTCTTGATAATCATTATACCTGATTATCCTGATACTTGATAATCGTTATACATAATTTTCTTGATACTTGATCATCGTTATACTTGAATATATTGATACTTGGTAGTCATTGTACTTGATTATCTTGATACTTGATCATCGTTATACTTGAATATATTGATACTTGGTAGTCATTGTACTTGATTATCTTGATACTTGATCATCGCTATACTTGAATATATTGATACTTGGTAGTCATTGTACTTGATTATCTTGATACCTGATCATTGTTATACTTGAATATATTGATACTTGGTAGTCATTGTACTTGATTATCTTGATACTTGATAATTATCAAGATAATCAAGTATCAAGCTCGTCATGTATCAAGATAATTAATTACAACTATTATCAAGTATCAAGATAATCAGGTGTAATGATTATCAATAAACAAGATAATCAAATATAACGATTATCAAGCATCCAGATAATCAAGTATAACGATTATCAAGATAATCAAGTATAACGATTATCAAGATAATCAAGTATAACGATTATCAAGATAATCAAGTATAACGATTATCAAGATAATCAAGTATAACGATTATCAAGATAATCAAGTTTAACGATTAACAAGATAATCAAGTATAACGATTATCAAGTATAAAGATAATCAAATATAACGATTTATCAAGCATCATGATGATCAAGTATAACAATTATCAAGATAATCAAATATCAAGCTAGTCATGTATCAAGGTAATTAATTACAACGATTATCAAGTATCAAGATAATCAGGTATAATGATTATAATCGTTATACTTGATCATCTTGATGCTTGATAATCGTTATATTTGATTATCTTTATACTTGATAATCGTTATACTTGATTATTTTGATACTTGATAATCGTTATACTTGATTATCTTGATCATCGTTATACTTGATTATTTTCATACTTGATAATCGTTATACTTGATTATCTTGATATTTGATAATCGTTATACTTAATTATATTGATACTTGATCATCGTTATACTAGATTATCTAAATACTTCATAATCGTTATACTTGATTATCTTGATAATCGTTATATTTGATTGCCTTGATACTTGATAATCATTACACTTTATTATCGTGATACTTGATAATCGTTATATTTGATTATCGTCATACTTGATAATCGTTATATTTGATTATTTTGATACTTGATAATCATTACATTTTATTATCGTGATACTTGATAATCGTTATATTTGATTATCGTCATACTTGATAATCGTTATATTTGATTATCGTCATACTTGATAATCGTTATATTTGATTATCGTCATACTTGATAATCGTTATATTTGATTATCGTCATACTTGATAATCGTTATATTTGATTATCGTCATACTTGATAATCGTTATATTTGATTATCGTCATACTTGATAATCGTTATATTTGATTATCGTCATACTTGATAATCGTTATATTTGATTATCTTGATACTTGATAATCGTTACATTTTATTATCGTGATACTTGATAATCGTTATATTTGATTATCGTCATAGTTGATAATCGTTATATTTGATTATCGTCATACTTGTTAATCATTACACTTTATTATCCTGATACTTGATAATCGTTATATTTGATTATCGTCATACTTGATAATCATTACACTTTATTATCCTGATACTTGATAATCGTTATATTTGATTATCGTCATACTTGATAATCGTTATATTTGATTATCGTCATACTTGATAATCGTTATATTTGATTATCGTCATACTTGATAATCGTTATATTTGATTATCGTCATACTTGATAATTAATCGTTATATTTGATTATCGTCATACTTGATAATCGTATATTTGATTATCTTGGTTCTTGATATTATCGTTATATCTGATTACCTTGATATTTGTTAATCCATTATATTTGATAATTATTATACCTGATTATGTTGATACTTGATAATCTGTAAAAATGTTCATCCAAATACATTGACGCAACACTGTGGGGTTCGGTTGACGTTTCACATCCTTCTCATCTGTTGGATGAACATACATTGGACTTGTCATTTATATATTTATTTCCATGCCACTTTGGAATATCAAATACATTCTTGAGAATGTTCCATTTCCACCAATGATATTCTTGCGTAGTGTGGGTGGTTGGGGGGCAGTAGGGGGGCCCACAGTATTTATTTTTCTGTTTGATTTTTGTGGTTAAAGGATTGTTTCTTTCTGCATTAACCACTGTGGTTTCCTTTCCCAACATGGCTGCCCACTCTCAGCAATGCTCATTTTGGCATGTAAGCCAAGCAATCCTCAATATGGGTTGAGGAAGCCCTTCTTCCTGCTGTGGACGGAAATAGGCTGTTTCGAGACGTTTCAGGATCATAATCTCTAACTTCAGCAATTGCTTATCGCCACATCGGAACATTAATTTTGCTGCCAGTTCATTACAAAAAGACAGGATTGTTTCCTCCATGAAATGACCGGGGAAATCACAGCCTAGACCCTTGAAGATAAAAATTCAAAATGATGTCCCATACTGAGAATTCAGACAATCTCGCAGCATCTCTTGCCAACAGCAGCCGACGTGCAGACGGCAGACTACGCCACTCCGCTGAACCAATCGCCTACAGGGCCGTCCAAGTGCCTTGTATACAGGCCCTTATCGTGTGTCGTGAATCTTTTTGACATACCGCAGAGGCAATGCTGTCCTGTCCCCCATGGCAATTTCCCACCTTGAGCCGCACTCGATGGACTCCTGAACTTGGCATCGGGAGGGGACAGTCTCGAAAGACACCTTCAGAAAACCCCATGCGCTTCATTCTGCGGAACGATACCAAGCTCACTCGCACAGCTGCACTCTTTTAAAATGCAAGCTCAGTTGGGAGGTTCATTATTTATTGAATCTCAAGGGCCACTGAAGTGGTTGCAGACCAGTAATGGGCCTGATGAAAGAAGAATAGGATAGGACTGCTGTCCGCACAGCTCGGAGGCAAAACTGCAATTCACCACATCACCCTTATTTTTGAAATCCTGTGTAATACGAGGGATGTTGTCTTGCGCTCCCATTGTACATCTTTAAATCCGGTTCCTCCGGTTGCTCTTCTTGTCGAAGAAACTGATTCAGGATGTTGGCCCCAAGGTTTGAATATTTTTTCATCGAATGTCTTTGCAGTTCATGTAAAAAAAAAAAAATTATGTCCTTGTGTCCTTGTCTTCCAACATGTACTATTTGTACAACGTCCTCCCTGAGCCTGAGCCAATGTAAAAATAAAAAGATAGACAAATGAATCCATAATTTGATAGTTAGCAGGATAATATTTCTTGATGTCAGTTGGCCCGATATCCAGTAAGAATAGATTAGATACCAACACACTCAGCCGGAAATTTCTTGAATATTTGGATCTATTTTTCATCTTATTTCTATTCTCGCTCCATGCAAAAGGGCAGATATTTTGCACCCGATTGTCGTTCTTTTATTGGTCCGTTTGGGTTTGCGCACGTCACACCGGTCGATGGTGCAAGGAAACATAAAATAATAGGGCTGTAAATCAAACGTCATCATTGTCTTTGTTTTGAGTCTAGAACAAAACACTTGCATTTCCTTTTCTAATCCCATTCCTGAAACAGGGGTTGCTGATGGAATGTTGAAAAAAAATCTGTTAAACACAAACTAAACTAGAACGTCACTCAATAGAGCGCATACTCCCGCCGTGGGTCAAGTTGGAATAGTACGATTTCACAAAAGTTTGACGGAGTAGTTCAGTGACAACACAAGACAAGACAACACAAGACAGACACTGCACAGATATATATATATATATATATAGAATATATAGAAGATAATGTTAAAAAAAAAAACAAGGCAATTTCACTTACATTTTCGGATTCAGCGTTCAATTCTATATAAGTGAGTGTATTTTGAAGCATGTGTGACTTCAAATAAAATTGTAAGCCAGAAAAACGTTCGTTTCATTCCTTAGGGATACAACATGTAAAACTGGCCCAAACGTCAAAACAAAACTCGCTCATTTTAGGTCGTACAAGCTAATGTGACCACTCATTCTTCTGGGAAGAATCCCATGCACATGCTTGTCACATTTATAACTCACCTAAGTCTTTATAAGTTCATCAAATACTGACACCGCGATTGACATTCGCTGAGGTAAATGTTGATATCTCTTCTGAGGTTAAAAACAAAACAAAAAAAAAAAACAGTTTTAAAGCATTATACGTATCAAATGATACATTTTATGAAACGGGGAAACCTAATACACACTTTGTTGGTTTTAAAATGACAGAATATGTCTTTATTAGAAAAAATAAATAAACATTGAAGACGACGCTGCTAAAAAATACACTGCTCGAACGCATAACCAGGAGTTTAAACTACATTTACAACAAATATGAAAACTATTTTCATATCACAATGTTAAATATAGAATATATAGAAGATAATGTAAAAAAAAAAAAAAATGAGCCCTATCTTCTGAAAGTTCGAAAATCCTTCAAAAAATTCCTGGATCTGGAATAATATACTGAGCTTCACCAAAAACTAATCAATTCTTCCTTATCCCAAGGGCAATCATCCCACCAAATTTCATCCAAATCCGTTCAGAACTTTTCCAGATATCTTGTTCACAAACACATGAACACACACACACACACACGGACGGACACGATCGAATGCATTACTCCCTGGCGGGAGTAATAATTAAAAAAATGAGCCCTATCTCCCAATGGTAAAAAAATCCTTCAAAAAATTCCTGGATCCGGAATAATATCCTGAGCTTCACCAAAAACTAATAAATTCTTCCTTATCCCAAGGGCAATCATCCCACCAACTTTCATCCAAATCCGTTCAGAACTTTTCCAGATATCTTGTTCACAAACACACGAACACACACACACACACGGACGGACACGATCTAATGCATTACTCCCTGGCGGGAGTAAAAAAAAAAAAAAAAATGAGCCCTATCTTCTGAAAGTTCGAAAATCCTTCAAAAAATTCCTGGATCTGGAATAATATACTGAGCTTCACCAAAAACTAATCAATTCTTCCTTATCCCAAGGGCAATCATCCCACCAACTTTCATCCAAATCCGTTCAGAACTTTTCCAGATATCTTGTTCACAAACACATGAACACACACACACACACACACACGGACGGACACGATCGAATGCATTACTCCCTGGCGGGAGTAATAATTAAAAAAAATGAGCCCTATCTCCCAATGGTAAAAAAATCCTTCAAAAAATTCCTGGATCCGGAATAATATCCTGAGCTTCACCAAAAACTAATCAATTCTTCCTTATCCCAAGGGCAATCATCCCACCAACTTTCATCCAAATCCGTTCAGAACTTTTCCAGATATCTTGTTCACAAACACACGAACACACACACACACGGACGGACACGATCTAATGCATTACTCCCTGGCGGGAGTAAAAAAAAAAAGAAAAATGAGCCCTATCTTCCAATGGTAAAAAAATCCTTCAAAAAATTCCTGGATCCGGAATAATATCCTGAGCTTCACCGAAAACTAATCAATTCTTCCTTATCCCAAGGGCAATCATCCCACCAACGTTCATCCGAATCCATTCAGAACTTTTCCAGATATCTTGTTCACAAACACACGAACACACACACACACATGGACGGACACGATCGAATGCATTACTCCCTGGCAGGAGTAACAAGAAAAAGAGCAATCGGAGATTGCAAACCCTCACCAGGATGTATCTTCAGTGGTTTTTAAGACTTTTCTGTTAAAACAAATATGGCGACTGAACCATGTGACCGATGACATCATTTTTTTTCTAAACTAATTTATTCCTACATTATGCTAAATAAATTTAATCTTGATCGGATGAAGTTTTATACTTGTCGAATTATGACGTCATAATGGAGGCACCAATGACATCATCATTAACATATTTTATTCCCCATGGAGAGTTCTTTACAATGAGCCATGTCTCAATTTTTTCTATTCAGCACTTTCGGAGATATAGAGGTGCAAAGTTTTTCCTTTTTTCCAAGATGGCGGCCGAACCACGTGACCGATGGCGTCATCATTATTTTTTTCTCCACCAGTTTATGCCGACATGGCGCTCAAGAAATTGCATCTTGATCGGATGAAGTTTTGTACTTGTCGAATTATGATGTCATAATGGAGGCACCAATGACATCATCATTAACATATTTTATTCCCCATGGAGAGTTCTTTACAATGAGCCATGTCTCAAGTTTTTTCTATTCAGAGCTTTTGGAGATATAGAGGTGCAACGTTTTTCAGTTTTTCCAAGATGGCGGCTGAACCACGTGACCGATGACGTCATTATTTTTTTTTCTCCACCAGTTTGTGTCGACATGGCGCTCAAGAAATTTCATCTTGATTGGATGAAGTTTTGTACTTGTCGAATTATGACGTCATAATGGAGGCACCTATGACATCATCATTAACATATTTTATTCCCCATGGAGAGTTCTTTACAATGCGCCATGTCTCAATTTTTTTATATTCAGAGCTTTTGGAGCTATGGAGGTGCAATTTTTTTCCGGTTTTCCAAGATGGCGGCCGAACCACGTGACCTATGACGTCATAATTATTTAAAAATTCTACAGGTGGAGTTGCACCTATGGTGAAAATTTCCTGTCAATCGGACCAACGGTTGCAGAGAAAATCATATTTATTCTGTGCGGACAAACAAACAGACAGACAAACAAACAAACAAACAAACGGACTCAAATGCAATACCCTCTCCCCAGGCGAGGGTAATAAACACTTACGGTAATGCATCGAACAGCTAGCTTAAGAAACATAAATGTGCACTCCTGCATGGCGAATCCACCGCTCGGCCTTCATCGAGCCTCGGAGAACTGGCAGGCCGTGGGTATCCCAGAAGAGATTTCCTGATGAGCTGGGAGAACCTAGAAGTGTGGTATATGCCCCCCGACACGCTTCTCTGCTGACAAGTATGGCCGCTGGTACACCGGTGCCATAAGGACCTGTCGTATAACAGGTCGTGACCGCAGTAAAAATAAAGAATAATAAAAGGGAGGAGGGGGAAAAGGGGGGCCTTGCACTGAAGGAGTGAAAAGGTGACTGAGGATCAATCGTCCTTGCTGATGTAATGATCAGTTATTATGAAATCGTTCTGAAATATAATGCTGTATTTGCATCCATCACCTGCTGCTCACACGTTATTGAGTTATTATTTCATATATGTTTTTTGCTTTAAGCTTTTTGTTGACGTGAAATTGATCTTGTGGAAGACAATCGCTCCCAGGGATCTCAAGTACGCTTTTCCGATTCCACAGAACGTACCTGCTATTTCTCATCTCTGCGGGGGTTTCCTTTTTGGTTTTTCTTTGCTTTTTTTGCTTTACCATTCGGAGTCTTCATTTTTCAAGGGGCCTCGCGTTTATATGTTTAGATGAAATAGGCAGGGCGATTGCCCGTCTCGTAATATCAAGGTGATGAGTAAATCCATGGCCTGGCATACATCGGTGACTAAAATTGATGAAACTATGATTGTACTAAATTACAATGAGGTAGAAGAGCTTTGCTGAATTTCTAAAAAATGGTTCTTTTCAACAATTTAAAATCTTTTCACTCTCTACTCCTTATGCTGGACCCCATTGAGTTGGGGTCGGTGACCCAAAGAGAGTGTATACTTGACCCAAACCTTTTCATAAATTGCCGGGCCAGGCCTGACGTTCGCCTGGGAATGGTTTGCGCAGGAATTTTGGAATCTGTTCAGGATGTCTTCCATAGCTCACGACGTGAGATCTTTAAGATTCTACAACTAATACGAACAGATGCGACATTCCAGCTTAACTTACATCTGAGGGACACCACACTTATTGCCTAATCTCCCTGCATATGAAACCCCAATCCATGAGCATGTATTCGGGCTGGGAATCAAATCCTGGCTAAACATGTTAAAGGTAATCGTGTGCTACCTCTGAGCCATCTTGCCTAACCCAATTGAAACTATTGTCGCGTCAGAGGCATCCATTAACACAGAACGCTCTGGGATGGATGCTTTTACACCACCCGTGGAACCTGTCTTCACTGGCGGCGGGTCTTGGCCACCCTCTGCTGCTTGGGGGAGGTGTCATCTTCCGGGCCGTCCAGCCCTGTGGGGCAGGCCCAATAAAATGTCTTCTGTATCCTGGGCTCTACGGCCGACCTCACCACCATGGCTGGCAGTGTGCCGGCCAAACCTTTCTAAAGGGAGTTCCTTTAGAAAGCATGAAATGTTCCCAAGTCTCATTTGGCCTTGCCAATACATAAGGTTTTACATAACAATCTTACAATATCTGCTTTATAATGGACATTCACTGCCTCCTCAGTGCACGCTTTACAAGACGACTTATTCCAAGACAATCAAATAGCTAATACAGTGGGAAATCTAACCTACGCAATCACACGGAACAAGCTATTCTGATTACAATGTACCTATGGATCCTCCTCCCTTCAACGTAATACTATCTTACTGAAAAATCACAATTTTATTTCACTTTTATGTGAGGCCACAAACTTACTGCTCAGCTGTTCTGCCTGGCAGGCACGTTTGACATCGGCCATTATAAAGCTTCCAGTGTTAGTATGAGAAACTCTTCAGGTTACCCAGAAGACTCAATAGCTCTGTGGGCAGTTATCATGTTAGCGACGAGGTCCTTGTATTCAAGTCTGAGGTTGAGTTGCAATTTTTTCACACCAGCCCCATACAGGAATTTATTCCTGTTTATTAAATTATATTATACTAAAATACAAAATTTGATGCCTGTCTGATGATTTTTTGACCGCAATACATTCCGTCATTACTTACCCAATCTCAACCAAACGTGACAGGACGACAAAGGGTTACATAATGAAGGTTGTAGCGCATTTATTTGCCCCCCCCTCCCCCTCCCCAAGGGGGTTTTCTCCCCCGAGCGGGTTTTCCCCGCAATTGCCGTCAATGGGGTTGCTTGTTGAGGTGTATATCCATGTCAAGTTAGCTTTATCGTGGCATTTTTCCAAGCCCGCTTCAAATAACAAAACGAATGATAATAGTATAATATTAATGTCATTACAAAACAATATTAAAGCTAATAATATCCCACCTCCCCAAGGGTTTTTTCCTCCTTCAACAATGTTTATAAATAGATTATCATGGCGTTTTCGTGGGAGCAATGGCCCAAGCGCCTCAACCAGAAATAAAAATATTTTAAATTTTTAACACCTATGATTAACTTTTTAAACAGTCGCTAATGCTGTTTATAATAATAAACAAAGAAAGTTGGAGGAATCCGGACACCACTCAATGCTTATCACGTCGATGAACGCACCTGATCGTAGATCTACTGCAGTCTATATACCCAACAAGGAGTAATAACAGGATCCTTCCTGCCACTAACGTGGAGGTCTTAAAAGGCGTTTTTCTGTGATGTTTTTCCAAAGCCACTTCTCATTACAAAGGTAATTATGATAATAATGCAGCACTTACAACACTTACAAAGGTAAAATATAACACATGATAATAGCATACCATAATATTAATGATATATTTTCAATGACCTGATCCAACACGTTATAGTATGCATGTTCTGATCCTTTCAAAGACATGATCGAAGATGTTATAATATCATGTATGTTCTGATCCTTTCAATGACCTGATCTAACATGTTATAATGTCATGCATGTTCTGATCCGTTAAATGACCTGATCTAACATGTCATAATGACATGCATGTTCTGATCCTTTAAATGACCTGATCGAACAAATTGGAAGAGTAATAAGATTTTTTTTATTTTTTTTAATTTTTTTTGTATACAAGATCGAGGCTCGTGAAAGAGCAAACATTAATCACACAGAAAGACAAACAGACACATAAAACAAATAACATCGGGAGCGGTAGACAAGATGGGGAGAGAGGGGGAAGGACACAAACACAACATTTGAGAGCAGGGACCGAGAGACATGGAGACATCGAGAGATCTGTGGGAGGGAGAGGGCTTTGGGGGGGAGGCATGTGAAGGGGGGGGGGGGGGGGGTGGGAGAGGTCCCGGGCCTTCATGGCCGGTTCCAGCAGAGGGGCCATGCCCCAACCCATGGGGTCCATAAGTGGTGCTCAGCCACAGACATGTGGTCCATAATGTGGTGCATCGATGTAGACAGCTGGTTCTGGGAGTTCCGGGCGCCCAATGGCGGACTCACGCACGCTCCCCTCGGCGCCCAGTGGCGCACAGGTCCTCATGTGGGAGACAAAAGGGGGAAGACAAATGAGCGAGGGGTAAGGTCACAAGGGTACACATCAATAAGGCAATGCAAGGCGAAATGCGTACGGAGAGCGAAATGAGAAAGCTCGTCCCTACCGTACGTCACCCCCCCTGTCACCTACACTACCCTTGCCCTTACCCCATATTTACAAAAATCTACACATTTACAATCCGTCACTACTGTCACGTCCTCCCCATATTTCCCTTCTACACCAAATTCGTCTCCACAATCCCTCTATCCAAAATTTGCCATCATCAATTCATCATCAATCCTCATAAGGAGGAAGAGATGGAACACAAAGCACAATGTCACACCCACGTCATGATGCGTCTCACAATCCAAAACATTTGCATCATAAAAAATAAACATGGCATGGTGCGGAGTACCTGTCACCTCAGGTGAGTGGATGCAGATGGTGCGAGGAGACTCCAATCCTAACTATCCTCTAAATGACCTTAACACACTTTACACTACCCGGGGTCTCTCCCTGCCAATCCATTGGCCAACTTACACTATAGGTTCTAAAAACCAATTCCCATTGACCAAACTGTGGTGCTTCTCAATTTGGGGTCTCACTCCCCCGATTCATCTCCCGGTGCCCTTGCACAATTTCTGGGCTGTGACGTGTAGCTCTCCCAGCAGGTCTACCCACCTGCACACCTCCACCACTGCAGTTGCCACCCGAGCTTACCTAGCTCCTCACCCTAACCTAACTAACTGGGGAAGGCCCCTCCTGGCTCTGTCACCCCTTGGTGCCCTCTGGCACTGGGCTACCCGGGTCCGTCCTCCGGATCCTCGGGCCCCATCCACAACTACCAGCTCCCAGAGCCCACCTGCGGCCTCACCTGGCCGACATCCTCACAGTGGTGGAGTGCCCAAACCAACTACACACACTAACAGGCTACACGCCCAGCCATTTCCACAACACTAATGCACCCATCCAATCACCATTCTTCCACCCGCACCACAGATGCCAATATCCAACCACAATTTACCTATACCTTCTAACTACTCTTTAAACTACCCTCCCCGGGTACTCGTGAAAGGGGTCCACTCTTCCCCCATCCACACCTTCGCACCATGCACACCACTCCGTACCACTTACTCCAACTCTCTCCACACCCCATGTATTTCACACACCTGTTGGTGCACACCTGTGCACTCACACCTGGTGCCACCTGCACCCTCCTTCCTTCCTGGACCATTTGGTCAACACCACACGCAATCACCACGACTCCCTCATACACTGCTCCATACACCTGTTCAGTTGCACACCTGTGCAATCACACCTGTTCAATCACACCTGTTCAATCCTCACACACTGCTCAATCCACTTGAATACACCTCCAACACTCACACGGCATCATCTGAACTACCTGTTGCCCTGCTAACTTAGTGCTCCCCGTCTTCCCTTTAAACTAAGCACATACCACGTCATTATCATCCACACTAATCTACCTGCGTCCCCACTACAGGTATCCTTGTCACGAACTAATCTTAACGTTACCTAATGTCATCTTCTCTAGATCCCTACACACGATATATCCTAACCCACCCGGGCTAGTTTTCACTGCCATCAACCCCATAATCTAGTGCTCCTTTGCCCCCCACTGTGAGGGATGGTGGATTGGCCATCCCATCACATGGGGCATCTCTTACTGTAAACTTTGCTCGTCCAAATCCAACAAATCAAAAATTTGCCAATCACTACCAATCTTCTGCCAATCATCACTCTGCCAATCCTTTACCAATCATCAAATTTTGTTTTTCTAATTTCGGGTCCAGACCACTATCCTCATCATTACAGTCTACTTACTAATGCCTCTCGGTGCGCCAATTCACTTCTACAGCCCGGCTTCGTAAAGCCGAGCAATGAATGCGGGTTGTCTGGTGCCAGCGGCTGGATACGTCCCGCATTCGGTGCAGGGAAGGACGCTTACCCGGGCCGAGATCCCACGCACCACCTCGGCACGGAGCCGTCCAATGGCCCGATCTCGACCTGCCGGAACGTCTCAACAAAAAGGGGTCGCCATGACGACCCTTCCTATCGGGCTGCCCGCTCCGCCTAGTGGAGCACGGACGCGGCCGTTCCAAATGTGGCCCAGCATGGATCACGTACGGCGGTCCTTTCGAACCCGCCGTGGTTCGGATCCCCGCTGGTCCTCGCGGCACGCGAAGCTGCCCGACGCGCACGGAGGGCCCGATTCGGCTAAATGTCGTTCTAACCGCTAACCCGGTTACCGTCGATGCCTCACCTGCATGCTTACACGCATACGCTACCCCTTTCTTGCTCATACATCCAGCTATTCCCATGCTCCTCGTCATTGCACCTTCTCTTCCACACCCAGGTACACTCATTCCGCTCACAGACTTGGTCACACACCTGACCACCGAACACCTTTGCACACACTCGTCGCTTGCACACCTCACCAACACACCTCTTCGCGCCCCCTGCTCGGTCACCTCCTCTGTGACAATCACAGGTGTGCTCTCACTCGCACACCCAACCATGTGCCTCACTACTAATTCCAGCGTGCATTCCCATACACGCTCTACCATTCCAGGTGTGCTTCCTTCCATCCCAGGTGTACATCCTCTCTCACCTGTCACAACCAACTCACGCTCCGTGTCACTCTCACTACTTTCACCACCACTCTTGACAGCGCACTCACCCTTACTCTCGACAGCGCACTCTTTCCTCATGCACCCGTCCGTTACACACCTTTCTCGCGCACACTCTTGCGCACATTCTCCCGTTACACCCTCTGTAACACTCACCACAGGCATGCATTCTCCCTCACTTTTGACAGCGCACTCTTTCCCCATGCACCCGTCCGTTACACACCTTTCTCGCGCATCCTCTTGCGCACACTCTTTCGTTACTTCCTCCGTAACACTCGCCACAGGCGTGCATGCTTCCGTTACATCCTCTGTAACACTTCTCACTACGCGCTTCCATGTGCTCCCTTGCACACGCGCTATGACCGACTCACTCTCGACAGCACACTCACTCCTCGGCGCGCACTTTTTCCTCACACACCCCAGCGTCGGACATTTTCGCACACCTCCTCCTTCGCACACCAGACCTGTCGCACATTTCACCAACGGCCTTTCACGAACACCCGGATCCGAATCAACCCCCAAGCCGACTGAAGCTTTCCTCACATCATATACATTGCCGAATGTTTCGCCACTCACCTTGGCACCTCGTCTCCGCACCTCCTTCGCCACCTGCAAACTCTTTATTTGGTTAGTGAGCACACCATCATGATTTGAACACAGACCTTGCACATATTCCATCACCTCCTCCTGTATTTCTCTCTTAGTTTCTGTCCGTCCCTTCTTAATTTCACTCACCTCTTCTTCCACTTCCTCTAATTTTTGCTTCACCTCTTTTATTTCCTGGTGCGTTTCCTCAAGTTCGTCCTCTAAGGCTACCTTGACCGTTTCTATGTGCGTCCTCACCTCTCGGTCCTTCGTCTCCATTACTTCTGTCACCTCTTCCAACCTCGTTGTCAGTCCCTCACGTACCATCTGACATTGCCTCTGTGTCGCTATCAATTCGTTCTTAATGTCTTTTTGTGTCGCTTTTAACCCTCCTAGTACCACAGTGTTCCTTTGAACCTGCTCCACTAACTCCGTCTGTCCCACTGTCAGCTGTTCCACCTCCTCCGTCAGATCTTCTATTCCCCCTTGTAACTTTGCCGTCCCATTTCTCACCTCTTTCTCTATACGCTTTTCGCCTCGCTTTACCTCCTCACGTACCCCCGAGACCTCCTCACTTACACCTCGTCGTATCGCCTCTTTCATCTCCTCCCTCTCTTTTGTAGATGCCGCCCTCATCTGTCCCAATTCATCCCTCTGAGCATCCAGTTTGGTTTCTACCCCGATTTTCACCTCCTCTATCTGCTCTCCCATTTGTTTAATTTCTCGGGCGGATTGCTCCCCTATTTCCCGCAATTTGCCTTCCATCCTATTTTCTAACCCCATTAACCCATTTTTCACCCCCTCTAACTCATTCTCCTGGGCAGCCATTCTATTTTCCACCCCCGTTAACCCATTCTTTACCTCTTTTATCCCATTGTCTAACCCCTCAAATTTTTTTTCTAATCCCTCACCGGTACCCCTCGCTTTGTCCCTCATTACCCCCAATTGCTCACCCTGAGCATCCATCCGGTTCCCCATTACCCCCATTTGGCCCTCCAATCGCTCACCCTGAGCATCCATTTTTGTCATCAGTTGGGTCAAGAATAATCTGAGGTCAAACCCAGTTTGCCCAGCGTCCCCAGCCACCACCGCGGGCTCGCCCTCCGCGGCGCCGCTATTTTGGGACCCTTCAACCACGTGCGCGAGCGCGCCATTTTGTGCACCTGATACCCCCTCAACCACATTGCCAATGTTCTCCTCCTCTCCTTCCCCCACATACATTTCCCCGAGGTCCTGGGTCGATTCCACCCCGTCTATCTCTATCTCTCCCACCGGCATCCCGTCGCCTTGACCAGCCATGGCGCGATTTCAAAATTCGGGTTTTTCTTTAAAACAAAACAATTTCCAGCTGCTTGTAATTTTGAGCGCGTTAAGCGTGCTTCGGGCCTCGTATCTCACTCCCCAACACCAATTTGTTACGGTCCGCGGATTAGATGTTATTTTACCGAGCGGAGGTATAACCGCGGCCGAACAGTTGTTCCCCACTAAACCCGATTCACCCAACGTTGGCCGTATCGCGCCACAGCTACTCAATCTGGAAAACTCTAAAGCGACCGAATGCAAAGAGGAAGAAGACGTACAGAAGAGTAACGGGATTTATTATTATTTACACACATAAGCAAAAAGAGCAGTCACGATTATTTACAGGGGACATGAGACGCAGGTGACACAGTGAAAATTACTAGCTTATACAGACTTAGTTACTACCCAGGACAGAACAAACAAAGACGACTCACACGGGGAATTGCAGAGTGGATTGGCTGGAAGGAGGTGTGTGGCTGGAGGGGGAGGACGGCACGGAGCTGGCTGGAGCTTGATCCCGCACGGGACGTCGGGCTGGACCTCGACGGCCGCTGATGCCACCGAGCCTGTCGTGTGCGCGGGATCATGGGTCGGAGCTGCTTGGTGGAGCCGACGCGCTGGTGGGGGGTCTGGCGTGACGGGTTCTCTCCTCTCTCTTTCTTGGTCCAACCACTCTTTCTCCACCGACAACTCAACGCAACCAATCAACGCAACCACTGACCACCCCTGACGACCAACTCAGCTCTTGTCATGGACCTCTCTACGCAGCTCAGCTCAGCCTTTCAGCTCCTCTCTTGGACTCATCTCTCTTGTCTCATCTCTTATGGGTTATATATAGCCCCACCCTTGAACCTTTGCGAACCTCCCCGATCGCTCTTCCTCCGCCCTCTCAAACCAAACCCCTCGTGCTTGGTTGGTTGTTCGGGGCCGGGCCACTCCTCCCCTCTCTGACGAGGTGGGGACCCGCCTTTCTTCCCCAACCCTGCCTCGTGGCCAATGGTGGTTGAAGAAAACCGCCCAAAATGCAGTTGGCCATTGAAATGAAATGAAAGGGGATCTACTCTTATTTCACTTGGTACAATGGAGTATTTAAGTTATTGGGAGACACAGCCTTACCCTAAGACACATAATAAGATATAAGCTATCGAACAGGGGTATTCTATGATTGGCTGACGTGTATGCTTTATGGACTAATTACCGAGACGCCCTTTTTACCTTTATACAACTCTGGAGGCAAGAGGGGCCATATCCAACCAATGGTACACAGCAGTTTTCCACAATCCAATACACACAATCAAAAAAAATGCCATCCTCATATCCGCAACAATATATATATATATATATATATATATATATATATATATATATATATATATATATATATATATATATATATATATACTCTACATGGCCAAAAGTATGCGGACACCCATTCTAATTAGTGGATTCGGCTGTTTCAGCCACACCCATTGCTGACAGGTATATATTGCACACATTGCACACAGCCATGCAATCTCCATAGACAAACATTGGCAGTAGAATGGGCCGTACTGAAGAGCTCAGTGCCTTTCAATGTGGCACCGTCATAGGATGCCATCTTTCCAACAAAGCAGTTCGTCAAATGTATGCCCTGGTCAATTGTAAGTGCTGATATTGTGAAGTGGAAACGTCTAGGAGCAACATTAGCTCAGCCGCATAGTGGTAGAAGTGATGGTAATAGTCATGCAGACAGTCAACCTTATTCGTGGACGGGCATTAAATCATCGGCTATTTCAAAAATTCTGTGACGAGATTGGGGCGGAACATTGTATTTTACTGTATCACACAGAGGTACGTTGGCTATCTCGTGGTCGTGTTTTCGCACGTGTAGTGGAACTTCAGGAAGAAATTCTCGAATTCTTCAGGCATCAACAGTCCCCTCTTGCGAACAGTTTTGAAGATGAGCATTTTATTGTTAGCCTGGGATATTTGGCCGATATTTTCGGACACCTCAATGACTTGAATATGTCGATGCAGGGAAGGGATGTGGACATTATTAAAGCCAGGGGAAAGTTTGTGGCATTCACGAAGAAATTACCTATTTGGAGTCGCCGTGTTGAAAGCGGAAACATGGCGAACTTTCCAATCCTTGGCGATATCCATCTTGATGGAGAAGATGAAAAGGCATTGCCTGGGGAAATACTTCAAGAAGTCAAGGACCATTTGAAAGTCCTAAGTACCAATTTTGAGGGTTACTTCTCAGATATTGATGATCTTAGCACGGAATCCATTTGGATCCAGAACCCTTACTCGTTTGATATTTCTACGATGAGTGACAACGATTTAGTGAAGGATGATTTGATCGAGTTCCAAGAAGATCAAAGAAAGAAAGCTGATTTCGGAAAGGCTGGGCTGGATTTTAAGCAGTTTTGGTGTGAGCAGATAGCAGCTTACCCTAGCTTGGCGAAAAGGGCAATGAATGTGTTGGTTCCCTTCACAACTACGTATCTCTGTGAAACAGGTTTCTCTGCTTTATTGAACCTGAAATCAAAGTGGAGAAATCGACTTGATGTGTCCGATGATATGCGAGTGATGTTGTCACAAACTGTGCCCTGGTTCCATATTCTGATTGCACGAAAACAGCAGCAACAATCTCACTAGATTAGAAAAACGGCTTGCATAAAACTTGCATGTTTTAGTTTAGTTTAGTTTGTTTTGTTTCTTTGTTAACAAGCAAAGAAATAAATAGGGATAAAATCCTAATGATTTCCTTTCCTGTTCTGTTCCTAATTATCCATATGTAAAACTAAGCTACTGAGATATTTTGAAGTCACACTGGAACCTAATGGGACTGGTAATCAGGCGCGGATCCCCGAACTTGGCCCTTTTCTGGGTAATAAGTTACTAATTTTCATCCAACAAAATAGGCAATTAAAGTAAAAACACCCCTCAGAATGCACTACAGAGCACCTAGAAATCAAAAAAATTCTAGGGGGACATGCCCCCAGTCCCCCCTAGCTATGCGCACCTAAGGTGTGCCTTGGTCAGTCAACAGTCTGGCGAAGGGGGTATGGTAACATCGTGGGCAATCCGTTGGGGATCTTGACAACGAAAAAGGTTAAGAACCCCTGCTCTCGTGGAAAGCCTTCCCAGAAGAGTGGAGGCTGTTATCGCAGCAAAGGGAGGACTAACTCCACATTAATGCCCATGATTTTGGAAAGAGATGTTCGATGAGCACATAGGGGTGTGATGTTCGGGTGTCCACATACTTTTGGCCATGTAGTGTATATATATATATCTATATATATAAAACACAGTGTGTGTGTGTGTGTGTGTGTGTGTGTGTGTGTGTGTGTGTGTGTGTGTAATGTTACCGATAGACTCCGAAACGGAGAGGCTCACGTGCTTGATATTTGGCATAGACATGGCCATTGAGCCTGGGACGAACATGGCTGAGACCATATTTGACGAGATCCATATTTTTTATTCATATTTACCTCAGCGCATTTCAGCGAAGTACCCGCTAATCTCAGCAGTGCCAGAGCAGCTCGCTGATTCGCTCAGAGCGATCACGTGATGTTCCATCCCGTCACACGACATACGTTGCACGTAATTCAGGGCGAAAAGCGTTTGCGTTTTTTCACCTTTATGCGATCGTGTTTTGTGTCGATTTTGTGCGATATGAATTAAATTTTAATTCATATTTCGTGTTTACGAATTCGAATACGAAGGATTTCCCCTTTCCCCTTTCGATTTCGAATACGAATCGAATACGAGCTTGAGTCGAGAGGGCGAATGTACGGGTTGGGAATGTACTGGTCTCCCTTCCCCCGCCCGGCAACGCCGGTACTGGAGGGCGTGGGTCACAGGATCGGTGAGTCTCCAAAATCCGCTTCGTGCTCTTGCGAAGATGCAGGACGATGTCGCGATTGTTGTGCTGCTCTCCGACCATGAGAACTGCAACGTCATTGTTGACTGGTCCTCCCCTTCCCTCCCCCTCCCCTCCCCCTTCCCCCTCCCCCGTCCGTCCTCCCCCTCCCCCTCCCCCCTCCCCCCCTCACCCTCCCATCCCTCACCATCCCCCCTCCCCCCTCCACCCCTCCCCACTCCCATCCCTCCCACCCCCTCCCCCTCCCATCCCTCACCCTCCCCCTCCCCATCCCCCCTCTTCTCCCCACTCCCCTCCCCCTCCCCCTCTTCTCCACCTCTCCCCCTCCCCCTCCCCCTCTTCTCCCCTCCCCCCCTCTTCTCCCCTCCCCCCCGTTCCCCTCCCCCCTCTCCTCCCCTCCCCCCTCCCCTCCCCTCCCCCGCCCGGCAATGCCGGGTACTTCTGCTAGTATATATATATATATATATATATATATATATATATATATATATATTGTAACGAATGTGGAAACGTTACAATGTGAACGTTACAAAAGTACGGTAACACCCTGTTAATGTAAATAATGGTCGCAGTCGGCCTCCTAGTTAATTCCATGAAACTTACACGCAGGTCACGATATATCTTTTAAATAGTGTATTTCCTTATTCCATGTAGGCTAAATATGTGTTTCCCACTAGATTGACTTTGCATTGTATCAAACAAAATAAGCGTAGGCCCTTCCAATTTCCCCAAAACCTCCTTTCCAATTGCCTTCCGCATTTTGGGCGGTTTTCTTCAACCGCCATTGCCCATGTGCTTTGAGTCGGAGAAGAAAGGCGTGTCTCCACCTCGTCATAAGAGGGAAGGAGTGAACCAGCCCTAGCAGCCAATCAGCACCGCGGTGAGCGACCCGGTAGGCGTGCCCTCGGAGCCGGCGGCTTAATTCCGCCCGAGGTGATAAAAGCGACTGTAAGGGACTGCTTTATCAGAGGCCTTGGGAGATGACCCTGGGAGATGAGCAAAGAGGCTGTACCAAGAGGAGCGGTGAGATGCGAAACGCTCCAAGCCAAAGAGGAGAGGTACTCGGCAAGGAAACCAGCTTTGGAGAGACGCGCTGAAAGGAGGGAGACGGCTCCACCCCAAGAAGAGGAGCAGGTGTGCCGAACCAGCACGTGACGTCTACCGCAGCGGATACACGACGGAGGGTTTCCCGCCAAAACCGCGAGGAATTGCGAGCTGCGGCCTCCCGACTTTGCCTCCCTCTCAAGCAATCCACCTCAAGCCCTACCTGCCTGCATTATCCCCTGTGTAAGTGTGAACGTCCGTCCTGTCCTGCTCGTTGTCTTGGGGTTAAGTAAAAATGAATAGTGTAAGTTAACGATTCGCTGTGTTACTGCTTCTTCCATCCATTGCTGTGTGTGTATAATAAATCTGTTCTTCCTCCGTATTCTTCTTCTTCTTCTTTTTCATTCTCTTTCGGTCGCTTTAGAGATTTCCCGATTGAATATCTGTGGGGCGATCTGGTCAACGTCGGGTGGAATCGGGTTCTAATCGGGGAGTAACTGTTCGGACGCGGTTAAATACACCACCGCTCGGTCAATATAACATCTAAAACCGCGTCTGTAACAATATATATATATATATATTGGTAGATGCCAATAAATAAATTTCTATAAATAAATAAACAATACTTATTTGTTCTAATTAATCAAAATAAATAAATAAATAAACAAGACAATAAATAAATAAACAATAAATTTCTGAAAGTTAGGTACACCCAACATAATGAGTTTAATGTGCAAAATGAACATAAGATGTGAACAAAACTCTTGCCAAAGATATATCTGCTTATCTACTGATAATATATTGTGCTTCAATGCATCTTTCTTGTGTGAAACGTAGGTTTAAAGCAACTTTTGGAAATAGGTCGAAAAGTGCAACACTAAATCTAAACTGAAACGCAAAGTTAATGTTATTAACGTTTCTGCTCAGGAGTAAAAACTGTTTACAAATACTCTGCTCTGTGTGGAGGGAATGTTTGTGCTTAGTTTCTTCATCACGTGCAATGTCTATTATTGCCAGGCATTGGAAACAATGTTTACAGAAAGGCCAACCATACAATCTAATGAGTGTTTTTGTGTTTCAGATTGCATGAACATGGGTGCCAAAGCTCAGCTAACGCCAGAAAAATGACAGGCAATTGTAACTTTGAGAAAATAAGGCCTTGAAACAGTTGCAATGCTGGAGTTGATTAGCTGGGCTCTAATTTCCGGTGCTGTAAGACGTCTGTTGCACAAACTGTTGACTCGGATTACTTGTCCTGCGATTATATTGATTCTTGGTTGACCAGAACGTTTTCTATCCTCATTTTTACCATTTTCATTATGTCGTTTAATGGCACAAGCAACTGCATTTACTGACACTTGTAATTATTTTGCAATTTGTCTCAAGGATTGGCCTTCTTTTCTCAAAGTTACAATTGCCTATGCTACAGTGTGAGGCAAGGTAGCCAGCCCAAGGCAGGAGAGCTGTGTTCCATCAAGATGCAGATGAAGGTCTTTTAGGTGGACAGGAGTTCAGGTGTGCCAAGGAAGGACGCTTTGGAGGCCAACATGGAAATGTTGTTTGCCCAAGAAAGATCATGGCTGACAGTGAGACCAAAGAGTTTGAGTGATTGAACTGCTTCAAGTGAATTGTTAAGAATGTATATGGGATGGTTTGCTATGTGTTCCTTTCGGAAAGAGTGAGAGTGTGAGATTTGTTAGGATTGAAAGACATATTCCAAGTGTTTGACCAGTTTGTGAATTTTTCAACTTCTGAAGAGAGGGAAGAGGCTGCAGCCCGCCTGTCTGAAAGATCAGGGATGTCAAGGTAGAGGGTGGAGTCATCAGCAAATAGATAAAGAGGATTGTCCAGTCGGAGAGATCATTGATGAAGATCAGGAATAGGACTGGGCCCAGAAGACTGCCCTGGGACACTTCAGCATTGACAGGGAGAGGAGATGAAAGGATTCCATTGAGAGCCACACGTTGGCTGCGAGAGAAGAGGAAGTCAGTAATCGGAGAGTGGAGTTGGCATTGGATGCCATAGGCAGAGAGTTTGGAGAGCAATTTGGGGTGCCATACTGAACTGAAAGCTCGAGATATGTCTGGAGATACAGCCCTGAACTAATGTCTGTCATCGCGGGCCTCCATTCATTCAGTTCAGAATCAGAATCCTCCATATTGCTGTCTTCAGCTCCTGGATTTGACCACACAACAACATATGGATGTGCAGTCCAGTGTCATCAGCACTAAGACGCCATTGCGCATTTAAAAAAAAGATCTCAATTAAAATAAAATGAAACAATTTATTACTCTTCATGCAATGTCCCGAAGGTAAATATGGAAATTGAAAAATGGTCATGTTTAATGAGATCGTTAATTTTTTTAAACAAATCTTTACATTAAGTGACGGCTGCATTAGGATTCTGAAAGGTGTCCCAGACTGAGATTGAGCTTGCCGGGGGGAAAAAGAAAAATGCTTTCTCAATCCGTCATGGGTCACAGCCCTGCGATGACACCCAGCAAGCCTGCTCGGGCCGCCATATCTCGTCAAATCCTCGCACGCAGTCAGGCAGAAAGGCGAGCTTTTCAGACTTGGATGTCTCGCAGGCTGCAAAATATAACTTACGAGATGTTGCCTGGGTAAGAGCTCGAGACATCTCGCAGTTCATGGGCTATCAGTGATTTTTAAACTTATTCATCCACAAGGATTTCCTGCCACTCACAATTTGAGCCTTGCATTTGACACCGTCTCCAACCCGACGCTCTCTTAAAACCAGCCCTGGTTTAACCAGGCGAACAACCCTAACTCTAACCCGAACACTAACCCTAACTCTAACTCTAACTCTAATCCTAACTCTAATCCTAACTCTAACTCTAACTCTAACCTTAATCCTAACTCTAACCCTAATCCTAACTCTAACCCTAATCCTAACTCTAACTCTAACTCTAACTCTACCCCTAACCCTAACTCTAACTCTAATCCTAACTCTAACCCTAACTCTAACCCTAACCCACACTTTTCAGTTTTGCTAGTTGTTGTTTTTGTAATCGCCAATGGGCAGTTCAATGTTTACAGCTAAGTTATCGGTGTTCCCATATTGTCCCCCTGGAGGTTCGAGCACCATGATGTAATGCAGGACAACTCCAATAATTACGCGTACAGTACACCAATGGAAACTTCATGGTACTGATTGCTTAGTTCTCGGGGCATTCCTGGAGGCGATCGCATTGTAGTCCTTGTATCGTCGAGACATGTGTCTCGTTTATGGAATTTAGTGCATGGATTCCTTATTGTAGGTGAATCTAAAAGCAATAGTTTCAGAGGCATGGCTGCAAATGGCAGAGATGTCAGGTGGACAAAGTGGTTGCCAGTGCATCTGAGAGTCACTCGGATGCGTCGCCTGCATTCCCGGTCTCTGTGAGGCCTGCTTAATCACAGCAAAGTTTGAAAAAACGCACAATTCTTCGCTGCCGTGGATGCATTTGGTGTCGGAATCAGAGCCACAACTCAAAAGTGAGATTTGACTTTTGATCATGGGCCTCCATACTTGACATCATTGCTTTATGACATATTGAATGCGGCAGAACTTGTTTATCTTATCACATATTGGTTATTCAATGTATAATTCATTGATTTCTTCACCAAAAACTCTAATTTTTACAGAATTCCTTTTAGTGGCAATGACATCTCAGAGTCATTCATTCTGGCAGTTATATTGTTTTACAACCCAAGCAGGCCTGTAGGCAACATGCACACTCGTCTTCAGATTCAGGTTTCCCTAATGAATTGCCAGAATTATCCTTTGGAATCGCAATTGTATCATTAATAGTAGTCGACTAGCTCGCTGTAAGTGCTTAGAATTGCAGTTTCAATTTTTCTTTATGAGCACCCATCCTTTATAAACCGCACTGGAAGATATTGGTTGGTAAGCATCTTGTTCTGAAAAAGACAATCATGCATAACATGTTTATATCCCCTCTTTATTAATAATCTGGTCTTGAAAAAGTTGACGAAGACGAAGAAGAAGGCCGATTTCGCCAAAAGCTTGTCACCAATAAATGTCGTCCAGAAACTACGCACACAACTCCATACACGTAGTGTGGAGTTTCTGTGATTTCACACAATATATATATATATATATTTATATACCGTATTTTCCGGTGTATCAACCGCACCCGTGTATCAACCGCACCCCCGATTTTCGACTTCAAAAAAAAAAAAAAAAAAAGATTTCAAGGGGAAAAAAAAAAATCAGGAAAATTTAAAAAAGAGAAGTGAATAAATACATAAAATGGAAAGCGAAATATGATGCAAGGAAAGAGAAACTGAAGATAGAGGAAGAGTGAAAATACATGAAATGAGTTGAAAGAGAATTAAAAAAACATTATAATTATTCTTTCTTGCCAATGTGGGGCCCTGAAAAGGGCCGTTGGGTTTTGGCTCTTGCCAATGTGGGGCCCTGAAAAGGGCCGTTGGGTTTAGTCTCTAAAATCCGAAGAAGTCCTCGTCATCTGTTTCTTCAGGGAAGACATTACGAAGATCATCATCCGAGTCTGGGTAGGCGAGATCATCGTCGTCGTTATCCTCTTCTCCATCGTCGGTCACTGCCACTTCATCCTCCCAGATGATGTCATCTTGAGTGCCATCAAGGGCATTAGATATGCAGCACTTGAGGAAGGCCCGCTCGATGATGGCTGCCGGCAACTCCTCCCAGACCTTCAGTATCCAGCTACAGATCGTCGGGAGGTCCACCTTCCTCATCCTCCCAGTCTTGGTGAAGGTCTTGTTCCCCGACAGCATCCACTCCGACCAACAGCGCTGCAGACCGTCTTTGAACGGCTTGTTGACTGAAACGTCTAGCGGCTGCAGCAGCGACGTCATGCCACCCGGGATCATCACCAGATCAGTGTTGAGCCCCCTCAGCGTTGACTTGGTCTCCTCTGTCTTGTGACAACGGAAGGCGTCGAGGACGAGCATGCTCTGTCGCCGCGAAAGCCCACCAACTCGTCTCCCCCACACGACGCGGAGCCAGTCATCTACCAGCGCTTGGTCCATCCACCCCTTGGCCTGGGCACGAACGATTACACCCGGAGGAAATTTATCCTTTGGTAGCGTCTTCCTCTTGAAGATGATATACGGCGGCAGCTTTCCCCCATCAGCGGTGCACGCTAGCATAACCGTAAAACGATCTTTCTCATGACCCGTTGTAGTGATGGACACTGACTTGTCACCTTTGGCCGAGATGGTGGTCCCTCGAGGCACATCGAAGGTCAGTGGCGTCTGATCTGTGCTGCCGATGCGGCTTAGGGGATAGTCGTGCTGCTTGCGGAACTTGATCACGAACTTCTGAAAATTAGCAGTCTTCTCTGCTATGTCATCAGGGAGACTCTGTGCGATGTGGGTTCGCCGGCGAATGGAAAGGCCATGACGGCCCATGAACCTGTACGCCAAAGATGTACTGGCCGTGAAGTCATCGACCCCTGTTTCCCTGGCGATGAGTCCGGCCTGGAGTCGCAACGCTAGTGTCGCGATGGCGTGTCCCTCGGCTCGCTTCTCTCTCACCCACATTAGCAGTCTCTCCTCCAAGGCTGGCCACTGGGCTGCTTGGCCCCTCATCGCCTTCTTCTTCTTCGGCATCGTCTCCAGCGTCTGCTTGTTAGTCCGCCAGCGTCTAATGACGGACTCGTCGATTCCGAAGTGTCGGCCGGCCGCCCGATTACTAAACTATTCTGCAAACCTGCAGGCACGGAGCTTGAAAGCTGCTGTGAATGATCGCGGTGCCATCTCGTGGTCTTGGTCAGGATAGAAGCGAATGGTGAAGCTTGGTCTTGGTCAGGATAGAAGCGAATGGTGAATCTTGGTCTTGATAGCTCGAACAGGATAGAACGAATGGTGAAACTCCCCGTTGATCTCTCCGTTTTATACATTCGCCCAGCCCATGCGGCGGCATCAAAGCCGACTTCAATAGGTTAGGCCAGATTTTAAAAAAAGAGTTGTTGATCGTCCCCGCCCGACCCTACAAAACACACCCGACCCGAAACTTTTTTTATTTTTTATTTTGAAAAAAATCATTAAAAACGATCTTTTCACATTCAAATTTGGCGCCGTTCTGCACCGCATGCGCAGTGCGTGCTGCGCAGAGCGTCGCAAGTGCCTCGGGCAACTTCACCCATTTTACGTTGGCCATTCATGGCGGCTATTGTGTGAGATTTTTCCCGCTGAAATCTGTATTGATTCGTGCTAGAATCGGCTTGAAATGCCTATTGTGATCGCATCAATAGCCCGTGAGGGCTCTTCCAAGACGGTGAAAGACTGGTTTGCGTGCAATATCGAGTTGGATGTTACAATCTCGGACTTCTATGCAGAGTTCTCAGACGGCAAGTATGATGGGGATAGGGAGCCATTGCCTGACGATACACACGGTACTTTTGTCAAAGTATTCGCCGGCCCCAGTAAAACTGACATGACGAAAGTTTCACCAGCTTGCAAAGTTTCTGATGTGACAAAGACTCTTGGCTCATTTCTCAAATTTGTGTTGGCTGCAGACACGGCCACGGATCACAGGATGGAACCCGATGAATGAAGAAATAAAATCATTTTGAGGAGAAAGGAGTCTTTATTTCATATTTTTCCATGTCAACAAAACTCAGTGGAAAGTAGGAAAAAAATATAAAAAATAAGAACCTCCCTCCCTACCCGAACTTTTGAGAAAAAAGGATGCTCAACAACTTTTTATTTTTATGTGGCCTTACCGCGGCGTTGGTTAGACAATAGGTACGTCATAATGTCCCATGCAAAACATCCTGTTTACCATGTTGACGCTTTTGTTTTGTGACTTAATCCTGTCTTTATTTAGCACACTCTATTCACTATGTGACCTGTCATTCAAAGAGGACTAGTGAAAGTACACATTTTCACAAACACGCATAGAAAAATCAAATATTACAAACTTCAAACTTTCTTGTATTTTGACTGGCAGCAGTAATCGGCGTTGAACCTACCTTAGTAACGTAATTGACGATCATTCATCATTGTATCCCCGCAACCCCAAAGTAATATAAAGATTACGTCCCGTTGATATGACAGTTTTTCAATGCACAAATTTTTATGTTACTGTGTATCAACCGCACCCCCTTTTTTTAGGGTTTTCCCGTCGGTAAAAAAACCGCGGTTGATACACCGGAAAATACGCAGATTTTTTAAAATACCGTGAACAAACTTTGGTACATCATGGGTGATGAAGGTTGTGGTCAAGTTTCATCGAAATTGTGTGTGTAGTTTCAGAGGAAAAAGCAAATTCCTATTTTGGGGGTCAAACCTGGATCCAATTTGACCCCCGGTAAAACCCCTTAGACCCGGATTCCTTTAATGCCGTGAACAAAAAATATAATTTGTGCCAAATTTGGTCGCAATCCCATCAGCGGTTTCGGAGAAGAAGTTTCAAGGCGGACGGACGGACTGACGGACAGACAGGCAACGCTCCATCGCATAAGCTCCCCTGAACTTCGTTCCAGGTGAGCTAAAAAGAGAAGAAAAACGGCTGCAGAAGCAAGCAAAGCATGCCCACCATGCAAAGATGGAAGCAGAGAGAACGAGAGCTCCACGATGATGATAACTTATCGATCACAAGAGAATCCTGACACTGGGGGGAAGGTTACTTTTACAAGTACGACTTCTGTATATATACATATATATATATATATATACACAATATAAAAGAGAATGTCAGTTTGTTTGTACAGATGTCTGTCCCCCTTCACAAGGGTAGATTTTAAAGGCCAATCTTTCAACACAAATGTGTGTTCACTCCAGTCTATTTCTGAGGGTAAAACAAACTCGAAAAAGATTTTCCATAAAAGAGTAATTATGTCTCTTTTGTTGGAAATGTAGATGGTGGCTTGCAAACCGAGCCTCAAGGGTGGTGTACAGAAGCGTTTAAAAAAAAAAACCCATAAATACAAGGTGCAGGGAGGTGATATTCGCTGTATGTGATGTGCAACGCTCGTAGAGTAAAACGAGCATTCATTTACATCTGTATGTCAAATAAATAAAGACGAAATAAGCACACCTGATACGAGGCCGAGGCTTCAGACTTTGGCATGCTCATGAGGCTGTACCGTCGAATAAATTGTTCCAATTCATCATTTTTGACGGGCTTTTTACCATAATAACTATAACTTGGTTTATTCATGCAAAAACACCAAACAAGTCAGTCCGGCAGTCCGAAGACTGAAATTTGTATGGTTCACATTGTAAAATATAAAAAACAGTAATCATTACATCATTATTGCATCAAAATCGTCATCAAATATCAAAAAAATACCAATTTAAATATATATACAGTGCATTCAGAAAGTATTCAGACCCCTTCGCCTTTTTCACATTTTGTTATGTTGCAGCCTTTTGCTGAAATCGTTTAAATTCATTTTTTCCCTCATCAATCTACACTCAATACCCCATAATGACAAAGAGAAAACAGGATTTTAGAAAGTTTTGCAAATTTTTTTTTTTTTTAAACTGAAATATCACATTGACATAAGTATTCAGACCCTTTGCTATGACACTTGAAAAATTTAGCTCAGGTGCCTCCCATTTCTCTTGATCATCTTTGAGATGTTTCTACACCTTGATTTGAGTCCACCTGTGGTAAATTCAATTGATTGGACATGATTTGGAAAAGCACACACATGTCTATATAAGGTCTCATAGCTGACAATGCATATCAGAGCAAAAACCAGAGCAAAAACTTCCCCCCCCCCCCCTTTCCATGCCCCCCCCAAACCCCTCTCCCTCCCACAGATCTCTCGATGTCCCTGCTCTCAGATGTTATGTTTATGCTCCTCCCTCTCTCGCCCCATCTTGTCTACCGCTCCCCATGTTATATGTTTTATGTGTCGGTTTGTCTTTCTGTGTGATTAATGTTCGCTCTTTCACGAGCCTCGATCTTGTATACCAAAAAAAAAAACCAAGCCATGAGGTCGAAGGAACTGCCTGCAGAGCTCAGAGACAGGATTGTGTCGAGGCACAGATCTGCGGAAGCCTACAAAAATATTTCTGCTGCATTGAAGGTTCCCAAGAGCACAGTGGCCTCCATAATTCTTAAATGGAAGAAGTTTGGAACAACCAGGACTCTTCCTAGAGCTGGCCATCCGGCCAAACTGAGCAATTGGGGGAGAAGGGCCTTCGTAAGAGAGGTGACCAAGAACCCGATGGTCACTGGCTGAGCTCCAGAGATCCTGTGTGGAGATGGGAGAAACTTCCAGAAGGACAACCATCACTGCAACACTCCACCGATCTGGGCTTTGTGGCAGCGTGGACAGACGATAGCCAAACAGTTCCATCTTGGTTTCATCAGACCACAGAATCTTGTTTCTCACAGTCTGAGAGTTCTTTCTGTGCTTTTTTTCAAACTCCAAGCGGGTTTTCATGTCTTTCACTGAGGAGAGGCTTCCGTCTGGCCCTGTGTATAGTAATTCCACGAGACTGCATGTCAATCAATTTGGAATATTAGTGGATTTCTACTTTACTGCATAATTAGTGGAAAAAAAAAATGATTTGCCAATTTCTTTTTTTGCCAATAATTTTTGGTTGGTGCCCATTTATATTTTTGGGTGTCCATCTCAAGTTGCTTTAAGACATAACCACATCTGGACTGATACCAATGGCAAACCACATTTCAAAGTTGGCCTCCAAAGCCAGCCACTGACTGGGAATCCTCCATTGTACAAAGTCAATCCTTGGCACACCTGAACTCGTATCCACCTACAAAGCTTTCATCTGCAGTTTGATGGAATACTGCTCTCCCCTCTGGGCTGGCTCCCCTGCCTCACGTCTTACTCAGCATGACGCCATAGAAACCAAGACCTTCAAGTTCATTGGAATCTCTATGATGAAGCTCAGTCTATGGGCCTATCACTTTGCCATCACAGACAAGTATCTGGTCTCTCTGTGTTCTACCACCTCCTTTCTGGTGTTGCACCCTCTGCTCTTTCCGTGATTTGTCCCCCACCTCACAGGTTTCTGCTGTGCACACATGTTCCACCATCGACCCCCTTCTCCCGAAACTACCTAAATCCATGATCACCACTCACCTCCACTCATTTGTTCCTCTTTTCTACCTGCAGAACCAAGTTCCACATTCTCTTCAATCTCATTCTTCCCTCCAGGTCTTCAAGACAGCTGTTCACCACCATCTCAGATCAATTCCCAGTCCAAAACCATGATATTTTCTACCCTCGTTAACCCCATCCCCCAAATCCCCCCTCCTTCCAAATTTCCAGTTTTTTCCCCCTCCTGAGAGTTTCCTTCTGTATCTATCTTATCCTCCCCATGCATCTTCTCCTTCCCACCATTCCATCCCACGCCCATTGCTTGTCCAAGACTCCTTCTATCTTGGCCCTCAACTCTGCTGTTGCTTTTCCCCCCTCTCCTGTTCCCTTTGCGTCCTGGTTTGTGTCTGTTACGTCCTGATCCGTTCATTGTACTAGCTTTTCCACGAGCCTCGACTATGTGTACAAAAAGGCAGATTACTTCCTCCCTGAAGGTCATTGCAGGGTGAGCCTGCTGGATTTTTATCAACAATCTATTACCGACACGGTTTTTCTCCTGAAACGAGCTCATCTTCTGGAAGCTGAGAATTCAAATATTTCATTTACTGGCCCCTTCAGCAGGATTTGAACCCACAACCTTTGGGATGCCAGTCCACTCGGCCATGACTGTACCCATTGTTGTCTGACATCATTGCTCTACATTTTAAAGTACACTTGTTTCCATTGTCATTATACTGCAGTCAATCCATGTCCAAGGTCTGATATAAATGAGCCTTAAGTATGGCAGAAAACAGCCAGCAGTAAATACTGACATCATGCAGGAATATCTGTAGTTACATCAAATCAGATCAGAACAGATCCAACTCGATGGCATCTTTACTATAATTCACCAAATGTCCGTCTGTCTGTCCGTTCGAAGGTACCGTAAAAACTGCTGAACCGATCGCAAAGATATTTTGGGTGGATAATCCTGGGATCACCAGGAGTAAAATAGGTTATTTAGTTTTCCCAATTTCAGCTTTAGTCTCCAGAATTCTCAGGTTTGGACTCTCGCATAACATTCGCGTTCGCACGACGTTCATTATGACGTCTTCTTACGTCGAGCAACTGTACCCGCCCAACGGGCGGGGCTTCAATTGGGAGACCCAAATGAAAAGGCTAAATATCGGAAATTGAAGCCTTTTTTTCTTTTGAACGATTTATATAAACATCCGTCATGCGGGAGCAAGTATTAGCAGGATGTGGGAGTCCACGTTTGCACCGATCGCTGCACCGTGTGCCGCACAAACGACTGCACCGATCGCTGCACTGCTGCATCGATCGGATGTGGCATGAAGGAGGATCTGCACTTCAGCATGAAGGAGGATAAGATCTAACAGATCGCTGTCTCCATCGATCTTGCCAAGGCCGTAACACCTATCGGCTCAAAATCCTTTTAACTGTTGATTTGGTACAGTTACATGTTTCGGGAATTTGGTACACGTATCGGGAGTACATAGGACACAGCGATTGTGAACACGATTATCGATCACGATTCACAATCATCACGATCATAGTGTATCGATCACGATTTGAAACACGATGGAATAATATTTACCGATATGAAGTGATGTGGCTTTTATTGAAATTTTCAAGATACTGTTTAGATTTTGATGATTTGCGTGTGATATGATTCAACGGATGTTTATATGAATCGTTTAAAATAAAAAAGCCTTCAATTTCTGATATTTTGCCATCGCCATATGCAGATTCGCCACGGACCCACGATCGATGTTTTTGTGCGTGAACATACCTGTTTGTTTGCGAACAGGTACGTTTTTCATGGAAGTCCTTCACGAACTTGCGGTCCATGATGTGCGACTGAAGGTGCTACAGGAATGTGGAATTTATTGGTTTCATGCTTAAGCATTCACCGTATCTGCATTGCCTGTTTGCTTCTGGCCTCCCACCCATGCGTAGCACGGGTATTTCTCTAGTATACAGAATACTTAACCCACACAGTCAACTTGGTGTTAGCCAACTCTTCTGTTGTGGAAGGTTTTTTTCCTTTCATCCAATATGGCTGCCAGACCACGTGACCAATGACGTCATACATTTACATTCTCCAATAGAATTGTTGCGTCGATCACCCTCAAGCAATTTCAAAGTCAAAGTCTCTGATATTAAATCCTTCCTCTTCTCCAATGGCTTGATCTCTGATCATCAATTTGGATTCAGACAAGGTCACTCTACTCTGGACATGCTGCTTCAGCTGTCTCAAAAATGGATGGAGGTCCTCAATGCCAAACAGGAAATCAGAGCCGTCTCCCTTGACATATTTCGTGCCTTCGATAAGGTCTGGCACCCCGCCCTGTTCACAAAACTCCCCTTTTATGGTATGCAGAGCAATCTCCACGCATGGCTTGCGGACTTCCCCTCCGGTCGCAGTCAATGTGTGGCCCTGAATGGAATTCGCTCATCTCCCCTTCCTGTCCAGGCTGGAGTTCCTCAAGGTAGTGTTCTTGGACCTGTGCTTTTTCTGGTCTTCATCAATGATCTCTCCGACTCTCTGGAAAATCCTCTCCATCTTTTTGCTGATGATCCCACTCTCGGCCACTCCATATCTAAACCGTAAGATCGGCAGGCTCCATATCTAAACCGTATCTAAACCTCTTCACTCTCTGCAGACCTGGAAAAAAAAATCACAAACTGGTCAAACACGTTGAACATGTCTTTCAATCCTGACAAATATCACACTCTCACTATGCCTCGCCAAAAAGACCATCTGGAAAACCCTCATTCCTACTTTCTCAACAATCATCTCGAAGAAGTTCTGTCACTCACGTTTGGGTCTCATGATCTGCCATGACCTTTCCTCGGAAAACCATATTTACAAGCGGGCCTCCAAAGCCAG
>NC_136271.1:126773981-126838981 GCF_964187855.1 Myxine glutinosa | reverse complement strand
GCCAGGAGTCAACACGAGGAGGTAGGAAATCTCCAACGGAAAGCGAGCGATGAGCCGTTACCGGCAGGGCAGGGACGGACGGAGGCGTGCCGGGTGCTGCGTCTGCTCGAACTGCAGCCATCCGGGCCGAAATGCACACAAAGCGCTTTGGAAACGCCACAGCAGATGCTCCCGACTCGACTGTCGCCCCGAGGGTCGTGGAAAACTGATGTTTCATCGGCTGATAATGACGCCGCAGCCGTCGTGTGTTTATATGCGATTGCTGTTCCATTTCGAGGGGTATAAAAGCCAGGAAATGAAAGACACGGAGCACTTTGTACTTTGTCCCATGTACTTTCCCATCTGTGGATTTACATGGTCTCACTACTCGCTGCTATAAATACTAAGTTATGTCCATTGTGGGCATGTTGCAGGGCCAAAAATTGTATATTCTTGGAATGGCTCATTGGGAGGAGGCACCGAAAATTTTAGCCATAAGTAAATGTCGTGAAGATTCATATTCAGAACATAGGCCGAAACTACTCAGGACATTGTTTGGTAGATGCAAAAGAGATAATCTGCAAGTAACAAAATAAACATAATCTGGAAAAGTTTATAATTGATGCCGTATATACTGAGATGGGGCACGCAGGTACAATGAATGTGAAAATAATGTGAATGGCATTCCGCCATTGGTTTATAAGTCGATTTTTAAATAAAACATCAATGAATGAAGCAGGTACTGGCACATTCAAATATGTTTTATGCCATATCCCATTGGACAATGCCGTCTGGAACAGCGTTTGTCTGTCCGTATGTATGTATGTATGTATGTATGTATGTATGTATGTATGTGTGTGTATGTATGTGTGTATGTATGGATGTATCTAAGTATGTATGTATATATGTGTATGTATGTATGTATGTACAGTGTATATGTATTGTCGTGCAAATACCCTCCGGTTAATACCAGGGCTCGCGAATGACCAAACGGCTTTAATTAAGGCGACGACCAAATACGGATTTTGCTATCACAGCACGGGTAAAGAATGAAGAAGAAGAAGCGGAAACGCTTATCTGGAGCGAGAACGGACTCAAACGGGAATACGGGTTTAGAAGGAAATGGAAAATAATACATGGGTTTATTTTACAAGGATTACAAGGGTTTACAAGGATTTTTACAAGGTGACAGGAAAATACGCGATGATAAATAAAATGTCCTAATCGGGACGTCCCTACTCACACTTCGGATACAGCTCAGGGGAAATTAATTAATAAAAATAAAACATGTAATGTTCTGTGGGGTGCGGCCTTATCTATCAGTCGTCAAGGAATCGTTGGCTCCAAGTGCGCAAGCCCACCGAGGCTTTCATGCCGGCGGGAAACAGGCCTCAATGTGCGCCTGTTCGCGCACCGTCAGGCCTCACCGAGCGCCTCGCTGCAAGCCCCTCGCCAGTCGCACCCGAGTTCCCGTCCGCTCGCAGCACCGAAAGCACCAAAAAGCACCGAGCACCACGGCGAACCAACAGCACCAAAGATCCAACACAGGGCTAGCGATCTCCACATGAAGCCGATCCAGCGCGGAGAGAGAGTACGAATACTGCCAGGAACGCACAGAGAGGGAACTGGCCGAGACAAGAAGAAGCCAAGAGACCCAAGAGATCGTGCAGTGCCAAGAGAGCCAAGAGACAAAATGTCGTACAGTGCGTCCTCTTGTCCCCTCGCATGTGACGTCAAGTCTTGCTCGCCCCCAATCAGAGCCTCGTCTCTCGACCTCTCAAATCTTTCTCATTGGCCAAGTGCTTCCCGCCACCATGTCACAACACCCTCGTGGCCAACCACTAGTCCTTCCCTTCCTTCCAATCACGGGGCAGTTCTCTGTCCCTCCTATGGACCAATCAACAGTCCTCCTGGGCATGGCTCCCAGCCTTGCTCGATGTCTAACGCCCACGCCGGTGTTGTACGCGGCCGCTGCCTGCTTGTCTTCCAAAGTCGTTGTGGTAAGGGAGGGGAATTATTTAATGTTGCACTAAGGACCTATCTAAGTGTTGATATGAGCATGCGTTGCCATAAGTGACAAAGGAATGATTACCAGGTCTGATACACAGGGGTCTCATCTTAATCCCTACAACTATTTAACACACGAACATCCTTGTATGTTCATGGAGTACACTTACCCCGACAAACCGCCTAAAAACACAGAACTTACAAGGTAGATTCCCTATCGCGACAGTCGAAGCATGTTACATATTCAGATCTATCTGGCTCTATTAATTGCTCTACCCAAATTCATAACAATATGTATGTATGTATGTATGTATGTATGTATGTGTGTATGTATATGTATGTATGTATGGATGTATGTGTGTGTGTGTGTGTGTGTGTTTGTGTGTGTGTGTGTGTATGTATGTATGTATATGTATGTATGTATGTATGTATGTGTGTGTATGTATGTGTGTATGTAAGTATGTTTGTATGTATGTAAGTATGTTTGTATGTATCTAAGTATGTATGTGTGTATGTATGTATGGATGTGTGTATGTATATGTGTATGTGTGTGTATGCATGTATGTGTGTATGTATCTAAGTATGTATGTGTGTGTATGTATGTGTGTAAGTAAGTATGTATGTACGTATCTAAGTATGTATGTTTGTGTGTATGTATGTGTGTGTATGTATGTGTGTATGTATGTATGAATGGATGTGTGTATGTATATGTGTATGTGTGTATGTATGTATGTATGTATTATGTGTGTATGTATGTGTGCCCATCTACGCCGTTGCTAGACTATCGGTTTTGTGATGTATAGATGAAATATCACAACAGATGGATAAGACTTCAATTCCCATATGGGAAATACTTTGCTCACATCCACTAAACGCGGATAGCGACAAGCGTTCAACTACCTTGAATACTCGAGATAATTTTAACCAGATTTTGTTGAAAACTAGTGCAATTCGACTGCATGGCCTACATACCACCACATAGTCCCTGCCCATGACAACGGATAGACACCCTCGTTGACTGTCCTAAAAATAAACAAGTTTGATTTGAATCCCTTCAACTGTTTTGAAGCATCACATTTTTATCAGACATGACAGGTTTCACATCGATCGGTGAAGCGGTTTCAGAGAATGGGTTTTTTCAACATCAGCTTTCAAGCTAATATGGCTGCCACACCATGTGACATATGACCTTAAAAAATATACACTCAGCATATGTATGGGTAGGGGATCACGTTTGTGAAGTTTTGTGTTGATCGGATAAGGTTCGTTTTGCTATCCAAGATGACTGCCAAACCACGTGACCTACGACATCATAATTTTCAAACTATTTGCAGCAATGGTGTTAGATGATATTTGTAAAATTTCGCATCGATAGGTTAAGCGGTTTCTGAGATATAATTATTTAATACTTTTCTTCAATTCAATATGGCTGCCACACCATGTGACCGATGATGATTCGTGATCAACTTTTAATTGCCGTGCCTAGTTGATGATAGACGTAAAGTTTTGAGACGATCGCTTTGGTAGTTTGGGAGAAGATATTTTTTAAGGTTATTTTTGTTAAGGTTAAATCCAATATGGCTGCCAAAATACGTGAACTATGATGTCATAAATGTAACATTCCAAGACAAATGTGTCATAGATGATGTGCTTGCAATTTCAGATTTTTAGGATAAGGCATTACATTAAAACATTTATGGCTGATATACCACTTTACCGATGATGTAATCATTATCATGCTTTTGTTCCCCATTGAGAGTACTTGACAATGTGCCAAGTTTCAAATTTTTCCATTCAGTGGTTTCCGAGAAATATTTTTTTACTTATTTGTGTTTATTCCAAGATGGCTGCCATACCACGTGACCTATGACATCATAATTATCAAATAAACATTCTGCATTGGTGCCGCTCCTACCCTGAAAGTTTTGTATCAATCGATCGTGTGGTTGCTGAGAAAATGAGGTTTAGCCCATACGGACGGACGTACATACGAATGAACAGACAGACAACCCGAAGACATAATGCCTCCGGCCACCTTCGGGGGGCGGAGGCATACAAACGGTCCAGAGTTGTGTTTTCCTTGATTACAAACTCATTTGAAATGTCTGTCGAGTTGATGGAGTCTGTACATTCTTTGGACACATGTAACAGCATAAGGTGGTGGTGCCAAACAGGTTTTCACTGTTCTAGGCGAGGACCTATGCGCAAACCTCAACAAAGACATTGGTGGCAGGTGTGACCAACAGTAAATTCATAATTTTGATCACTTCTCAAACAATATTTACCAACGCCACCAAACATGGGAATTACCGAAAAGTCTTTGCAATATCTACCTGGTATGTTTCACCATTGGCATCATTTGCCAAAAATCTTACCATAATGGAGTAAACATGGATGTCACCAAAACTCTAAAATTGCCATTCAACAATTATTTGGCCTAGGTAGAGGTTCCAAACCTGGTTCTAACCCCAACTATGGCCTTAAGCGGCCACCCAAGGCCAGCAGACGAGCACGTCACTCCTTACTCTGGTGTATGTACTCCAGCACGTACTCCGGCCCGAGCTCTGATAAACCGAGAAGGGTACTCTCGCCCGGAGGGTACATTCAGGTTTTTCAAAGCTGCTTTGCCTGGTTGATTGAACCTGTCCTTGATTCCTTTTTGGTCGAGTCAAACACCTGATTACAGATTGCATGATGATGCTTCTTGGGTGTTCCAAGCTGCTCTGCATCTGCTCTGCCAGTATCGTATCATGCAGACATTCTCCTCCTCTGTGATAAGCTTGGGTCTGAAAGGCAGAGATTCCTCCCCTCTTGATATATATGCAGGCTCAAAGCAGCTGCCAATCAAAGTCGGATTGCATTCTTTCCAGTGCTTTGAGGGTCCCAACAGCGATCTCTTTGAATTCAGAGGCCGACGTAAAGCTGTTTCGGGATCTTGGAGATTATTTTGAGGATGCGACCGGCCACCCTCGTTCTAAAGTGGAAGGAGAATGTCTCCATCTGAAATTTGATGCCAATCACAACGCTTTTACTTTATCAGAGATTTCTGGGGGTTTCTTTTGGGGGGGGGGGGGTGCACATTTCCATTGATGAACTCCAGTGGAAGAAAATGTCCTTTGTCTTCAGAAGGAAATCTACAGAGGGAGCTCTCTCTCTGTACTTTCCCCTCCTTACGAATCGATGTCATTAACACCATGAGCTTCTCAACACCTGCTTAAGAATGAGCATTGCAACACGGCAGAAGGTGAATCATGTTGTCATGACATTTGGAATACCTCATAAACCTCTCAATTATTGCAGTCTCACCTGACCGTATGCCAAACTACAATAGGTAGATGTTTTGTTAATTGAGGACTCCCAGTGTTATCGACTGACCATTGTGCAACATAAGAGAACGCATGTACAGTACGGGGTGATCCATAATTAAATAATTATTTTAAATATATAAATACTGTCTTGGTATTGCAGAAGAAGAATACCAAGACAGTATTTAGTCGTTTTTGAACCTTTTTGCATCTTCAGATACATATGGCTGCTGAAGCAGTTTCTTGGCTACTTGGCACAATCCTGGATGGGTCGCCACTCCGTCGCAGGACACTCGAATGGCTCATTCATCCCGGTAAGCGGGTACTCATTTTGCCAACCTTAGACAGGGATTTGACTCAAGACCCTAAGATCTTAAGCCAGCCACCTTAACCGTTAAGCCAACATCAGGCCTTTGGTATTATAGGTAGAGCATTAATTATTATTTTTTGTATACAAAGGTGAGGCTCGTGGAGGGGCGAGGACAAAACGAACAGTAGAGAAGAGAGGGAAAACACAACAACGGTGGGGTTGAGGGACTAAATAGAGGTGCTTTGAGGAAGAAAATAGAACAAAATAGAGAGAGCGACGTGGACAAATAAGCGATGTGGAGAAGAATGAGGTTTAAGGTAAGACGCACAGGTTGGACAAGGTGGATACAGAAGAAAACCCTCAGGAAGGAAAAACTGGAAAATTGAAAATAGTGGGGTCTTGGCTCTATAATTATAACATGAAATCTTGTAGCCAAGTGATCCTGCTCTATAATTTTACCCCTTCGTTCCCACTGTCCACTGGACGTTGTGTCCCTTTCACCAGAGAAGATAAAGTTATGTATAGCAATGGGCCAAGTTCACAAATTTTTCTCTGATGCTCGATTGTTCTTCAACCAACCTCTCCTTTTTTCCTCCCATTACTCTCTTCTTTTTCTTTATTCCTTCTCTTCTTTATTGTATTCAACAGTTACAGCGACTTGATTTTCTATCCTCTTCAAACTGACTTTCGGCTTCAGCTACTGCCCATCTGCTTGGAAATCAGCAAGCATCACTCCAATCCACAAAGTAGGGTCCAAAAACAGATTACATTAGCTACAGACCAGTAAGCTTACTTCCAAATATATGCAAAGTCATCAAATCCATCTTTGCTACTGATGTCAAGTCTTTCCTGTTCTCAAACAGCCTGATATCCGACCATTGCTTTGCATTCTGTCCAAATCAATAAACTCTGGACATGCAGCTGCTCCACTGCCCAGTAATGGTTGGAGGCCCGAAATCAGAACAAGAGGTGAGTCCCATATGCTGTATATCTGGCATTCCACAAAGTCTGAATCCTCCTCTGCTGCTAGGTTCTCAGCTGGTGGCTTTCAAATGTTGTCTTCATTCCTGGACTTCTGACTTCTTCCACTCGTGCAGTCAGCCTGTTGCTCTCAATGGGACCCTTCCTCTCCCAGTTGGGATTAGGGTGCCCCAAAACAGTTTTCCATTCAGTACTGTTCGTCATCTACATAAATGGCCAAATTCCAAATTCCTGCCACAACCTACATGGGGCATTGTATCAGTCGCCACCCCCTCATTTTAATTGTAATTTTAATTGTTTAATTGTATTAGCCACCCCCCTCATCTACCCTCAGTCAATGGTGCTACTCGCAACCTTGTGTTGCATATAAAAGAAGAAGAATGAAGCTCTGGATAACCCTCTCTTCCTTTGTTCAGATAAGTCCACATTGCGTTGTCCAGAACCCATTCCCTTTGATTGGGCAGACACTTCTAGAATTGATTATATACTGGTCTGATAAATTAAATGTAGCCTTCCTTCCTGGAAAATCTCTCTGTCTCACTCTGGCAGCATCGTTAAATGAACCCACCGATTTTCATTATCAGCGACTGGAGGAGATTTAGTCTCTTGAACTTCTTGGTCTCCTAATCAGTCATGATCTGAGCTGAACATAAAGCAAAGGTTGCCTCCAAAGCCAGCCTCAGACTCATCATCCTCAATCATTCCAAGTCTTACCATGGAAAATCATAACTGCTCAGCCGAAAAATCATTTGGCCAAAGAACTATGGACTACTGCTCTCCCCTATGGGATGGTGCCCTGGCATTGTGCATTTCCTGGATATATGGAATCTAAAGCTCCTCTGCACATCCGCTCTTTCTCTCTACTGCATTATGTGGAATCTAAAGCTCCACTGCACATTCACTCTTTCTGTCTGCTGCATTATGTGGAATCTAAAGCTCCTCTGCACATCCGCTGTTTCTCTCTACTGCATTATGTGGAAACTAAACCTCCTTTGCACATTCGCTCCTTCTCTCTACTGCATTATGTGGAATTTAAAGCTCCTCTGCACATTCGCTCTTTCTCTCCACTGAATTCTTTGGAATCGAAAGCTCCTCTGCACATTCGCTCTTTCTCTCTACTAGATATGTAGAATCTGAAGCTCCTCTGCACATTCGCTCTTTCTCTCTACTGCATTATGTGGAATCTAAAGCTCCTCTGCACATTCGCTCTTTCTCTCTACTGCATTATGTGGAATCTAAAGCTCCTCTGCATATTCGCTCTTTCTCTCTACTGCATTATGTGGAATCTAAAGCTCCTCTGCACATTCGCTCTTTCTCTCTACTGCATTATGTGGAATCTACAGCTCCTCTGCACATTCGCTCTTTCTCTCTTCAGGATTCGGTGGGATCTAAAGCTCCTTAGCACATTCGATCTTTCTCTCTACTGGATTATGTGGAAACTAAAGCTCTCAACATGATTTAAATCTCCTGCAATGATGCTGTTGCACAAGTTCTGTTGTTCTCACATCGTGGGAAAATTGGTGGATTCTGTTTTTACGTCGTAGCCCATAGGGCAAAGCAGTCTAGAACAGTGTTTGTCCATATGTATGTATGTATGTATGTATGTATGTATATGTATGTATGTATGTATGTATGTATATATATATATATATATATATATATATATATATATATATATATATATAGATGTATATATATATGTATGTATGTATGTCCCCTCAAACGTATACCAATCAGAGCTGAGGATCGGGTCACATGACAGTGTGATGTGATTACATCTGATGTCATCACGGCATCAAACGGCTGACTCCACACTCCGGCATTTTGATTCCAATTTTGTTCAGGCTGAACATATCGTTGAACCTGTCATATATCACAATCGCCATGCTCTACCTTTATGTTTTTCATTCAGTGTGAAACACAAACAAACCGATTGTTAAAATGATCATCAAATATCGAAAGCATAGACATTACGGATCTTCCAACAACAGTACCTATAGGCCTTAGGCTTCATGCCTTCATGCCTCACCTTCAGGCCGCTTCGGACAAATTAGCCCAGATTTCTTAATACTGTAGTGTTGTTTTCGTAATAATGATAATAGCGTTAACGCGAATAATATAGTAAATATAATCGTAACACTGCAATCCCTTTGTCGTTATTGCAAGGTTTCTAGATTGAAGCGGTGTATGGTTCATTAATCAATGATAAGCGGTGTACGGTACAATAACACAGAAGTAAGGATTACCCTCGGTTTATTTTAGAAATATCATTTTCAGAATAATGATAACGTAACGTTAATATTGTTGCGGAGATGAGGACTGTATATTTTTTGATTGTGTGCTGTACTATTATTATTATTGTTTATTCTGCGCCCCCCTACCTCCGGAGCTGTGTAAAGGTGAAAGGGCATCCCATAATTAGTCCACAAGCATACACATCAGCCAAATAATAGAATACCCCTGTTGATAGTTATCTCTTATTCTGTGTTTTAGAGTAAGGCTGTGTCTCCCATTAATTGAAGTACTCCATTGCACCAGTGAAAGAGAATAGATCCCCTTTCCTTCCCATCCCCAAAATCTCCATTTCCTTTTACATCCCCTTCCGTCATTGCCGAGCCTCGATTGCCTATATTACCTCCCCTCCAAAACCACCATTGAACCTGTGCTCTCGTTGGAGAAGAAAGGCGTGCCAGCCCGTCGTCATCAAGGGCGGAGCCAGAGGGTCGCGCGACCAACCAGGGCCGAGGTGAGCACCCCGATGGGCGTGTCCAAAAGGCCGGCGGCTTAATCGCCGGAGGCGCTATAAAAGGCGCGCACGTGAGTTGGTCACCAGAGAGAGAGTCGTGAAGAGTCAGTCAGTGGAGTCGGTGGTCAGTTGGTTGCGTTGGTTGCGGTGAGGAGTCGGTGGTGGCGGTCAGTGGTTGCGTTGGTTGCGGTGAGGAGTCGGTGGTGAGGAGTGAGTGAACCAAGAAGGAGTTGAGGGTTTGGACCAGACGCGTCAGACAAGTCCTGGGAAAGCAGCGGAGGCCACAGCAGCAACAACACCCCACAGCCACTTGGGGCCTGGACGGCGGTTTTGAGCAAGGCCGTGAAGGAACGGCGGCTGCTAAACGTGCCGGTTGAGCTGCAGGACCCCCTTGGACCTCCCTCTCCCTCCAGCCATCCACCTCCTGCCTTTCCACCCTTCTTGTGTACGTGAGTTTGTTCTGTTTGTTCTGTCCTGGGTTAATTAAGCTTGTGTAGGTAAGCTAAAGATTTCACTGTGTCATCTGCGTCTTATGTGCTTGTAAATAAACGTGACTGCTTTCTTTTTGCTTATGTGTGTAAATAGTCAATAAATTCAGTAGTATTTCCAAACCTTTCTTTGCCTTCGTTTTCCTCTTTGCATTCGTCGTTTTTAGTCTTTTCCCTCATTGAGCAGCTGCGGTGCGATCCGGCCAACGTTTGGGCGGGATCGGGTTCTAATCGGGGAGTAACTGTTCGGACGCGGTAATACCAACCGCTCGGTAAAATAACATCTAAATCCGCGTCTGTAACAATATTATAGTAAATCTAATCGTAACACGAATCCCTTCGTAGTGACTACAAAGTTACGGGAGGTTAAAATATATCATCTTCTATAAATTAAAGTGTGGCGGACACAATGCCAGTGGGCAATAATTCCGCGCACCAGTGGGTGGCGCGAGCGTCCGGGCGTGGAAGCGCGGCTCGGGCCACGCCCGGAGCAAAGGCATCATGAGGCGCAGGGTGGAACTGAGATACATGCCCCGCCTTTCGGCCGACTGGCCACGCCTGGGGGCAAGGCGTGGCCTCGGGGGCAAGGGGGTCAAGGGGGTCATGGAGCCGCCCGGGGGCAAGGCAAGGACATATATGCGGGCTCGAAAGTCGAGCCCACCCAGTGCTTATGTGCGAGCTGATAATAAAGTGTTTTTGGTTTGTACAATGCGTTGTGGCCTACCTTCTTGGCAAAGGAGTTGTGTGTGCACAGCACCACACTGGTGACCCCGACTGGTTCAGCCGCAGCTGACCCCTGAACGCGCCATGGCTACCAACGCTGTCGCCGTTAAACTCCCGGAGTTCTGGGAAGCACAAGCCGACGTTTGGTTTGTGCGGGCCGAAGCCCAATTCCAGCTCCGGGGCATCATGGCAGACGACACCATGTACTTTCACGTGGTCGCCGCCCTCGGGCCCGGCACTGCCGCCCGCGTCGTGTCCATCCTTCGGCGCCCGCCGGGCGACCACAAGTACGCGGCACTCAAACGTCTTCTCCTCGCCACGTTCGGGCTCACGGAGGCCGACCGCGCCGACCGCCTCCTGGACCTTCCCGCCCTCGGCGACACACGACCGTCCGTTCGGATGGATTACATGTTGTCCCTTCTTGGAGACCAGCGCCCGGATTTCCTTTTCCGCACACTTTTTCTCCACCAGCTACCTGCGCAGGTGCGGCTCGCGCTGGCCGGTTCGAACATAAAGGAACCCCGCGCCCTGGCCGGAGAGGCGGACAAATTTTTCGCGGTCTGCGAAACACGGCCGACGTACGGTGCTGCCGTAGTGGATCCTGGTGCGGAGGTTTCAGCGCTGCACACGCGGCTGATGCATGGCGCTGCTGTACTGGATCCCGGTGCGTAGGCTTCAGCGCCGTGCCCCCTCCTGGCCGCTGCTACACCCCGTCCACCGCCGCTGTCACGACCGACGCGGCAGCCACCACCGGGGCAAACCTGGTGTTACTATCATGCCAGGTTCGGCCGCAAGGCTAGGGCGTGCCACCCGCCATGTTCTTTCGACGGGTCGGGAAACGACCGGGCCGGCGCTCACTTGCGGCCATGAGCGTCGGCCATTCCGCCAGCCTCCTGTTCATCACAGACACCTCGTCTGGTCGCCGTTTTCTATGCGACACTGAAGCGCAGGTAAGCGTCCTCCCTGCCTCCGCGTCCGACAAGCAAGGCGCGGGCCGGGGCCCCGCTTTGCTTGCCGCCAACGGAACTCCCATCCGCACATTCGGGAAGCGTTGCCTCTCGCTGCGTTTCGGAGGACAGCGCTTCCGATGGTCTTTCGTCACCGCCAGCGTGCCAATGGCCCTGCTCGGTGCAGACTTCCTTTGTGCGCATGGACTGTTGGTGGACGTTAAGCGTCGACGTCTCGTCCAGGCCGAAACCTTCAGCTCGCTCGCTTGTTCGCTGAGCGGCTCATTGAGCAGCTCGCTGAGCGGCTCACCGAGCGGCTTACCAAGTGGCTTGCTGAGCGGTTCCGTCCCGGCGAGGTTAGTCTGTACGCTTCCGGCAGTGGATGAGTTTACCCGCCTCCTCGCCAGTTTCCCGGCACTCACACCGCCCACCTTTTCAGCGGTGGCTGTCAAACACGGAGTGGAACACCATATTCCCACCGTCGGACCACCGGTATACGCCCGGGTGCGCCGCCTCGACCCCACGAAGCTCGCCGTGGCGAAAGCGGAGTTCACCACGCTGGAGCGACTGGGCATCGTACGGCGCTCCAACAGCGCATGGGCCTCTCCTCTGCACATTGTGCCCAAGCCGAGGGCCTTTCACTCACTCACCGCAGGCAGGTTGGTGGTCTTTCTGTCTTCTACCGACTCCTCTCCGGCCTTGCTCCCCCAGCTCTCTCTGTGCTCTGTCCCCCCAATATTCCTTCAGGTCGCACAAGATCTGCCTGCAACCCTCTTATGGTTAAACTGCCAAAGTCTAGGCTCTCTGCTCACCTTCACTCTTTCATTCCCCTTTTCTGCCGCCTCTGGAACAAACTCCCCCACTCCCTTCAATCCCACTCCTCCCTCCAGGTCTTTAAAACAGCTGTTCACCACCATCTCTTATCGTCCCCCATCGAAAACCTTGATCTTTTCTACCCCCGGTAATTCACCCCAGAGTCCTTGCAGTGTTCATATGTTTTAATCCTCTCCCACCTCCCCCCAAGTCCTCCCGATGTCCCTGCTCTCAAATGTTGTGTTTGTGTCCTTCCCCCTCTTCCCCCTCTCTTTTGTGTCCTTCCCCCTCTCTCCCCATCTTGTCTGCCGCTCCCCTTGTTTTTTGTGTTTTGTGTGTCGGTTTGTCTTTTTGTGTGATTAATGTTAGCTCTTTCACGAGCCTCGATCTTGTATACAAAAAAAAAAAAAAAAAAAAAAAAAAAGAAGCCCGGCGGCGGATGGCGGCCGTGCGGTGACTACTGCCGGATCAATGACGCCACCACCCCCGACCGCTACCCGGTCCCGCATATTCAGGACTTTTCCGCCCGGTTGGCGAAAACGACCATTTTTTCCAAGGTGGACCTCATCCGGGGCTACCACCAGGTCCCCGTACAACCGGACGATGTACCGAAGACGGCCGTCATCGCACCTTTCGGACTCTTCGAGTTCTTGCAGATGCCTTTTGGGTTGCTAAAATGCGGCCCAGGCGTTCCAGCGGCTCACGGACAGCGTCTTGCGTGACTTGTCCTTCATCTACATCTACCTGGACGACATCCTAGTCGCGAGCGCGTCCCGGGAGGAGCACCTGCTCCATCTCCGCATCCTCTTCGAATGCCTGGGCCAGCATGGCCTGATAATCAACCCCGCGAAGTGGCGTTTCGGCGTCACCGCCATCGACTTCTTGGGGCACAGCATCACCAGGCACAGGGCCATCCCTTTACCGGCCAAGGTGGAGGCGTTCAGGAGTTTCTCGCACCCCCGCACGATCAAGGGGCTCCAGGAATTCCTGGGCATGGTGAATTTTTATCACCGCTTCGTTCCCCGCGTCGCCCAGCTCCTGCGCCCCCTGCACGAGGCCCTGCGGGGGAAGCCGGGCAAAGGTGACATCGCCTGGACGGAGCCGATGGCCGCGGCGTTTGCGGGCGCAAAGCTGGCCTTGGCCAACGCCACCATGCTGGTGCACCCGGTGCCCTATGCACCAATCGCCCTCACCACCGACGCGTCAGACTACGCGGTGGGCGCGGTGTACGAGCAGTGGGTGAGTGGTGCTTGGCAGCCGCTGGCGTTTTTTAGCCGGCAGCTCTGCCCGCACGAACGTCGGTACAGCACCTCCGACCGCGAGCTGCTCGGGCTCCACCTGGCGGTCCGACACTTCCGCCATCTTCTCGAGGGCTGCCCGTCCACGGCCTTCGTCGATCACAAGCCCCTGGTTTTCACGATGGCCAAGGTCGCCGAGCTGTGGTCGGCCCGGCAGCAACGTCACCTCTCTGCCGTGTCCGAGTACACGACGGACATCCGCCACGTCGCGGGTAAGGACAACCCGGTGGCGGATTGCCTTTCCCGGTCCGTCGCACACGCGGTCCACCTCGGGATCGACTATGCCCGGTTGGCGGAGGACCAGACCACCGACCCCGACGTCCAGGCCTTGCGGACCGCCGTCATGGGCCTCCGCGTCACCGAGGTGCCGTTCGATGTCGTGGGCACTGCCCTCTTGTGTGACGTCTCCCTCGGCCGGCCTCGCCCCATCATGCCCGCTGGCTGGCAGCGCCCGGTTTTTGACGCCATCCACGGCTTGTCCCACCCGGGCACAAAAGCCTCCCAGAAGCTGGTCGCGGTGAAGTTCGTCTGGCACGGCCTCCGGAAGAACGTCCGCGACTGGGCCAGGACGTGCCTCGCGTGCCATCGCGCGAAAGTCCACCGCCACACCCAAGCCCCGTTGGCCCCGTTTACGGTGCCCGAACGTCGGTTCGACCATGTCCACGTCAACTTGGTGGGACCTCTGCCCCCCTCGCGGGGTTTTACCCACCTCCTCACCATGGTGGACCGCACCACCCGGTGACCAGAGGCCGTGCCATTGATGGCGACGGCTGCGGCTGACATTGCGCAAGCTTTCATCACCACTTGGGTTGCCCGGTTCGGCGCCCCCTTGGACATCTCGTCCGACCGCGGCCCCCAGTTCACCTCGGAGCTCTGCGGAGCAGTGGCGCAAGGGCTCGGCGTCAAGCTGCACCGCACCACGGCTTACCACCCCCAGGCCAACGGCCTGTGCGAGCGCTTCCATCGCTCAATGAAGGCCGCGCTCCGGGCCAGCCTCTGCGATGGCAGCTGGGCCGACAGGCTCCCCTGGGTCCTGCTGGGCCTCAGGACGGCACCCAAGGACGACCTGCGCGCATCCTCGGCGGAGTTGGTTTTTGGACAACCACTGCGGGCGAATTTATCCCCGACTCCATGGCACCTTGGTCCGCGGCGCAACAGCGCTCCACCCTTCAGGAGACCGCCAGGAGGTTCGCCCCGGTGCCGACGGCACACCACGGTTGCCCATCCTCCCACGTCGCCCCGGAGCTTCGCACGGCGGAGTACATTCTTGTCAGGCACGATGCCCACCGAGCACCGCTGAGGCCCCCGTACGATGGGCCCTTCCGCGTGCTGGAGACCGGGGACAAGCATTTCACCGTGGACATCGGCGGTACTCCGGATCGTACCTCCGTGGACCGCCTCAAGCCGGCCCACCTCGACATGGACCACCCCCCGCAAGCAGCTCTGCCTCCGCGTCGAGGCCGCCCCCCGGTGGGCAGACCCCCGGCACCCCCCATCCCCGCCGTCCCGCTACCCCTCAGCCCTGCACGCATCGCCAGAGGGCGTTTCGGCCGGGTCATCCGGCTTCCCCGCAAGCTCACCCTTCAGGTGCGCAGGAATTCTGGGGGGGCGCGTGTGGTGGACACAATGCCAGTGGGCAATAATTCCATGCACCAGTGGGTGGCGCGAGCGTCCGGGCGTGGAAGCGCGGCTCGGGCCACGCCCGGAGCAAAGGCGTCACGAGGCGCAGCGTGGAACTGAGATACATGCCCCGCCTTTCGGCCGACCGGCCACGCCCGGGGGCAAGGCGTGGCCTCGGGACATATACACAAAGAATTAAGTTAAGCACCCCCCCCGTTTTTTTACAACCTCGCACATTACAAGTTTGTTGTCGGCAAAACAGTGTAATATACCCATGATATTGCTATATTTTCTGGAGAAGTGATATTATGGTCACATAAAAACATAACAATCATGCCGTTTTCAATATTTTATTCTGAATAATTTAAGGTGAAATTTTTTGGGAATTTTAGGCATATTTTCACCTCAATTTAAGTATGGAGCTATAGGTCCATCACGGACAGTGTGGATGACGTTTATGTTTTCTAACGTACAGTCATTGTTCTGAGAAGACCTCTAGCGATCTTTGCGTCAATAACGTGTGTAGGACCCACGTGATCGGATCACTGACTCAACCAATCACATTTTTTCACTTTGATCACTCAATTTCATCAATGGATAATTGCTAATGTCATACCAATCATTATTTGATCTCACATACCTTAGAATATATGCCAATGTATACATATACACAAAGAATATATATTAGGGGGTGCTTACCTTAATTCGTTGTGTAGGGGTGCTTAACTTAATTCTTTGTGTATATATGCCGGCTCGAAAGTCGAGCCCGCCCAGTGCTTACGTGCAAGCTGATAATAAAGTGTTTTTGGTTTGTACAACGCGTTGTTGGCTACCTTCTTGGCAAACGAGTTGTGTGTGCACAGCACCACAAAAGTAGCGGCAGTTTTGTGTCAGGCCGTCACACTACGTCATTACGTCGATGATGTCTTTTTGACGGCTGACTCCACCCACCGACATTTTTATTTACTCGTTCACCCGCTCACTGCGGGAGATGCAGAAAGGGTCATTCCTCTTTGGGGTTTATAGATTACAGTCGATCTATGGTCGGATCTCAAGAACATTGGGTGTGTTAATTTACCAAGTTTCTTGTGGAGAGATCACCAAGCAGTTCAAGCTTTTGAGCAAGCACTCCATTCAAAACCGTTAAGGAACGATTGGCTTGGCAAGCGCTAGCTAGCTGCTTGGTAAATGAGCACACACCTGGTTCAAACCAAAACCTTAATTGGTGGATTTCAAAGCGCCACTACGAAAAACGCCACTTTAGCAGTAGGAAGGGTCATGTTATTCACCCAACCCTTGTGGGGTATATAGATTACAGTAGATCTTCGCTCAGTTCTGTAAGTAAAACTTACCTCACGGATGTCGGGATTCCTCCAAATTTCTTTGTTTAATGTGAAGCAGAATTAACGACTGTTAAAAAAGCTAATCATGTGTGTTTGTGGTTTATAATATTTTACAAGCCCGGCTTCGCCGCTGTTAACCCTTTGAGTACGGATGACGTCCAGTGCCGCGACCCGCAAAAAACTTTTGTGTATGGATAACGTTACTATACGTCATCGACTATAGGGTAGGGTGGGGCAAGAGGCCCAGTAGGGGTCAAACGCCTACCCACAATATATACTAAACCACGTGATGCAACGAGCCCCATGATGCCTTGCGAGCTTCCTTCCGCAAACATCCTTTCCCGCCACGACCACGACGGCGACACAGAGAAAGCGGTACGTTTCTCAGATGTTTTTCTTTGTTTTCGTCCTGTTTGTTGTAAATTTCATACTTCGTTTGTTCAGTACCATCATCTAAATAGCAGAAGAAACAGAACGTCTCTACTTTTTCTTGTTATAGGGATCTGTTAGCTATCTGTTGATGCCAGACTAAACTAGTTGCCTCCCTTGCTTTAAGTCAGATTTCCAAAGATAAGATTTGTAACAGATTGGGGGTCAAACGCCCACTGGGATGTTGGGGCAAGACGCCTAATGTGCCCCTCATTCCACTGAATGTAATACCCACTTGACTTGAAATGCTAGAGTACTGCATGTCTCTCTCTCTCTCTCTCTCTCTCTCTCTCTCTCTCTCTCTCTGTCTCTGTCTCTGTCTCTGTCTCTCTCTGTGTCTCTTTCTGTGTCTCTCTGTGTCTCTCTCTCAACGGTATGGAGACGATTGACAGACACCACCAGCCCCTGATGGTGCAGTTCACCAGTGTTGGTCCGGATGTCGGGCACTACAACTGCATCGTTCTGCCCAGCCTGCGACCAGAGCGACTAACGGTTGGAGTTGGAAGTGAGGCGCCCACGTCACAGCCGCCAATCCCCCAGCCATCCACATCTTCTACCAGCGCAATCAGGGAAATAATCCATGGGCTTTCTCCGCTGCCCAAAATATCAATCAAGAAGCCAAGAGCCAGAAAAACAGAGTCAGCAGCCGTGCTGACCTCTTTGCCATACAAGGCAGCACTAGAAGAGAAGCAGGCAAGGAAGAACCCCAAGAAAAACTCAGACAAAGCACTAGAAGAGACACAGGCAAAGAAGAACCCCAAGAAAAACTCAGACAAAGAACAAAAGCAGAAGAAGAAGAGAGTGCAGCAAACAAACCCCACAAACGGCAAAACGAGGAAGCAAGGAGAAGAGGAAGAAACAAGTGAGGAGGAAGACTGGCCTTGTCTTATATGCTGTGAGGAGTACAGCCGTGCCAGACCCAGAGAGGTGTGGGTGCAGTGCCAGTTGTGCCTTCATTGGGCACATGAACAATGTACGCCAGGACTGGCCCAGTTCCTGTGCCCAAACTGCGAGTCGGATGTCTCGGACTGACATGTGCCCATGACTGTTTGAATTTGACCAAGTCACAATTCATGACATTTTGTATTTACAGTGAAATTTCCTCTATGTAGGAGACTATGTTTTTCTAGTCAGACGTTAGTATTATCTTCTTTTTATGTAATTCGGAAGTAAGGGGCAAAACGCTCACTTCTCAGGGGCAACACGCCCACAGTAAGCGTTTTGCCCCAACCTGGTGGGCGTTTTACCTCTGGCATGGGGCAAAGAGGTTTTTTCATGCCATTCGTTTTTTTCTATCTTGGTGTGCTTGTGCTATTATGTAGCGCTAATGTGTCCTTATTGTTTGCATTTACTTTTAGTTCTCTATAGCTGCAACAGGAGCAGATATCAGCAATCTTGCTTAATGGGGGCGTCTTGCCCCACGCTACCCTACCTATAAATAGATCGTCAGTACGTGGTTGCATTCCCATACCAAAATGCCAAATTAATCCCATACCGGGGGTATTTTTATGAAAAAAAAAAACCCCGTACTCAAAGGGTTAACCACCTCTCTTCCGGTTTCACTCCTATTCTCTCATCCCTCTAATCTGCCCTAACAACTTCAGGACTTCTGTTTGTGGAACTACTTTTCTCTGCTGTTCTATCATCCTTATACGCATCTTTTTTTTTACCCCCATTTACCCTAATTTTTTGCAGGTTGTTGTGTTTCCTCCTCTCTGGCTCTACTCTTCTCCTTTTCATTCATTCCCTTGCTTATTATATCCAACTGTTACCTTGCTGTCCCACCATCAGTGCATGCCATTCGTCACCTTTCTCTTCAATGAGACTCCATCTTGTAAATAAATGAAAAAGCTATAGCTATCTGATCCAAATTAGAATAAAAAAATGTAAAAAATAAATAAAGATCAAAGCATACATTTTCTCTGTAGTTTTTGTGAATATGTGTTTTTCAGAGCTACGTTGAGGCTTATGCCACTACATCGCTTTGCTTTGTCAGAGGTTTATCCCCTCAATGTTGAAATTGCTCTGCCATGCACTCATATGATACCAGACCGTAAGCCTTGTGCACAAATGGAATATTGATTTCAATTATGTCCTCCAGTATGACAGTGACCTAATGTCTTTCTTGGAATAAACCTTCTTGGGGGGTTGTGGGTGATCCTAGGCTGGCCAAAACCAATACGTTGTGACCTCCATTGTGAAGACAAGACAAAGTGACCTCTGTGTCTAAAGTCAACCTTCCAGTAAACTGCATCCAGAAAAAAAGAGATAGACCTGAGATCAAACTTATGACAAATGAATATGTAAGAGACTTCACTGCACAAGATTTGACAGTCCTACCCCAAAAGCGCAGCCGCTTGACTCTGATGAAAAGAAATGTTTTTGATGATGCAAAGATAGCCACATGGAGACGAAAACATGATCAAATCAAGATTTAAAACTGCACGTATTACAAACAATTGGAAATGTTGGCTTTGTTGATGCCGCAATGTTACTGTCCATGTCGTGACGTTTCCACTATGTAAGCGAACAGAGCTGGAACAATTATTGTTGAAGATAATGTTGTCATCACATTGACTTGGATTCTTGAAGCTTAATTGCATCTAGCGCATGGCTCAGCAAAAGTGCATGTCTGAAAATACCATCGGCACAGCATGAAACCGAGTGAATCCTATTATTTTTTTTCACTGTTACCTCGTCAATGACCGCCCTTCATTGTGACCGAGTGAATGGTGATTCGTTTGGGGAACATGACACTGACTTCCAAACGGCTTCTCCGACCAGAGAGATCCCCAGAACTCGATCTAATTTATAATCTGTGGGATGAGCAGAGGGGTGTGTAAAGTAAATGCTTTCCCACTGTCAACTCGGTGATGTTTCTTTTGTTAGAGGAGTTCACATTGGCCATCGATGGTTTCAAGACTAGGAGATGGACGGATACATGCACATGTGATTTGAACCTAGATTCTAAGGAAGGTGAGCAGTGGAGATGGTACGTTAAATAGGCCAACCCTTTAAATCGGTAGCTTTTCTGGTTTGTAGAATTTCAACTAGTAGTGTGCCAGCTCCCGACGGGAACGGCAGGAAGGGCCGTTTTACTATCCTCTCTGGGGTACATAGATTACAGTAGATTAGGCTCGGGTCAGTCTGTGGGGGACACGATAAGCATATAATGCCTCAAGAACGTCGGGTTTCCTCCATTTCAGTTTTTTGGGGGGGGATACGTAGTCGAGGTTTGTGCAAGAGCTAGTATACTGAACGGATCAGGACATAGCAGCCAAAAAACAGGAGACAAAATATGCATGCAGGGAGAAGGAAACTCCAAGGAGGGAAAATTGGAAAGAGGGATTTGGATGAGATTAACGAGAATAGAAAATATCATGGTTTTGCATTGGGTCGATCTGATATGGCGGTGAACAGCTGTGTTGAAGACCTTGAGGGAAGAATGAGATGGAAGAAGATGTGGAAGCTTGTTCCACATGTGGGGAAAAAGAGGAACAAATGAGTGAAGGTGAGCAGTGAGTCTTGATTTAGGTAGTTTCACCAGGAGGTTTATGGTGGACTGTGTGCCCTGCAGAAACCTGGGGGACAGGAAGACAAGGCATGGAAAGAGCAGAGGGTGCCAGAAAGGAGGCGGTGGAAGACGAGATAGAGAGACCACAGACCTTTCTGCGATGGCGAAGTGATAGCCCCATAGACTCAGCTTATAATGATTAATAAATCAAGACGAGAATGTAACACAGACATTACAGCTCAACAGTAAGTGTGCTACTTCTGGGTCATCCTGACAGACCAAGAGGGGAGGGCAGCACTCCATCAAGTTGCAGTGTGAAAGCCTTGTAGGTGGACAGGAGTTCAAGTGTGCTAAGGTGTGTAGTGTACGGAGGAGGATAGCCAGTAGGCTGATAGTGAGACCCATTAATTTGAATGACTGAACTTCCTCAAGAGGATTATTAAGAAAGGAGATCGGAGGGTTTGCCAGACGGTCCTTTCGGAGAGAGATAGAGTGAGATTTGTCAGGATTGAAAGATATTGTCGTGTGTCTTCCCTGTAGTGAACACCGTAGGGCGACATGGATGACCAAACGAGCTTCAACTCCAAGGCGTTCAATCCAATGATGACAGTATTCTTTACATACGAGGGAAAGGAGGATGACGAACTTACCTGGACGGCTTCCACCCAACGTCTTCGCACCTGAATAATCAATTAACTCAAACCGACATGGAATTAAAATATACAAAAATACCGGCTTTACTGAAGAATGCCAGTAACAAAATAAAACACGGCCAAATGAAATCCTAAACGGGACCTCCCCACACAGACTAGAACACAGACAAAGGGGAAAATAACTGTGAAATAAATGCGTTCTTTTTGTGGGCTCTTCGCTCCGAGCTGCTCTTGAACCTCGCCTGGAATCGTCCCAGTTCGTCACAGGCCTCTACGTCCTTGCGCGGGAAGGAACCACAGGCTGCCTGCCGCCGAGCGTGGTCAGCAGGCCACGCCCGTTCCACTCGCCCCCACTCGTCAATTAATTCCCCTTGCGCAGGAGTGCTATGAACTCCGTCCGCACGCTGTGAAATCCCTGGTAGAGTGAGATATGAAATCGTGACCGTTCACCACCAAAGCCAGAAAATGCGAGGAAGTCAAGAGGCAAGAAGAGGAGATGTCTCAATGAATGTCCCTCGCTCAAGAGCAAAAATGCCACCATTCGCTATGAATTCCCGGTTGTAAGGGGGAGAAAATGTCGGAACAACGTCTTTTGTCTCCAAGGCTCTGACGTCATCCCACGACATCTCCGTGTCCGCTCCTATCAGCAAGTGCAATCTTAGCAGTCCTTGCTTGGACCAAATTCCGGACCAATCACTGCTTTTTGGGGCGTGGCCTTGCGGATCTCCTGTGCCTGTGTGCTCACCAGGTCGGTGGTATCAGCGGTCGTTTTCAATGTCCTGCTTCCGGTTGGTTTTTATTTAGTGTTATAAATGCGCGATTGCCTGGCTTTGTGTGTGTGTGCTTTGTCATAAGGAACAGAGGAAAAACAACAGAGGCCATTACATACAGGGGATTCATTACCCACAATCCAAAACTAATTAACATAACCCCACCCCTCGTGATGGGAACGAATATACGCTCTTACACGACATACGGTCTACCAGATCCCTACTTATGCTACATGGGGTTTCTTCTTCTTCACGTCAGTCGGAGCACACTACCTATAGAATTCTACCTGGACAAAGGTAATCATCGCCTACCCCCTACAAACATAACAATATCCTAAGCGTTTTTCAAGGTCTGAAGAGAGGAAAGAGGCTGCAGCCCGCCTTTCTGAAGGATGAGGGATATCACGGCAGAGGGTGGAGTCATCAGCAAATAGATAAAGAGGATTTTCCAGAGAGTCAGAGAGATCATTGATGAGGATTAGGAATAGGACTGGCCTACAACACTGCCTTGGGGCACTCCAGCCTTGACAGGGAGAGGAAATTAAAAGATTCCATTGAGAGCCAATATTTTCCATTCCAGTCCTTGGAAGAATGCCATGATAAGTTATCTACACACCTTAATATGGATTTTGCCCAGGGTGGAAAACCCCCTTGGTGAGGGTAGAGTGGCAAATGAAGTCACTACAACCTCCATCGTCTGACGCTTAGTCCTCCTGTCAAGTTTGGTTGAGATTGGATAAGTAACGACCGAATGTATTGCAGTCAGACAAACAGACGGACACCAAATAGCTTCTAAACACGACCACAAAAAAATTAAAAATATCATGGGCTGATAGGATGGCATGGAGATATGCACGCTCACCTCAAATCTGTCTAGCCAGGGTTCGAATTCCGAACCAGCTATAAACTGTCATCCCGGTGTTTCACAGTCAGCGTGATTCATCAATGTGTGTGCCGTCCCTCGGATGAACGTTAAACCAGGCGTCCCGTATGCCGGCATTCATTGGTGGGCGTTAAAGACCCGACGATGCCCCCCTATCGAAGAGTATCACCGGAACATTGAACAAAATTACAAATTCCTGCTCTATCTTTACAAGGGGACACTGCATCACAAAAGAAGAACCTTCATCACAACATACTGTGCCAAATGGCCATTTACTTGGGTCAGAAATGTAAAGACATCAATTTACGATTCAGAAAACACTCGGATTTTGTGTATGAGGCAGACTCAAATGGGTGAATGGAGTTTGATTATCACAACAAAAACAGTTTTGTTATGCGTTCTGAGACTTATGTGTAATGAGAACGGCACTTGGTAGAGTGCATACCTCCACCAGGCTGAACAGTTTGTTTGGTATCCCAATGATAGGCCTGATCTGGATTCGGACCTGAACCAAAATCTAATCGGCTTGATTAGATCTAATCACCTGATGCAACTCATTCACCTAGTTTAGTCATGTCATCCATAACTTTTTTATATATCATGTTGTACATCACTCTAGCAGGGAAAATGGCCTTAAAATGCATGTTGTGTTGTTGTATGTTGTATATCGCTTTTCACCCAATCCCTCAACGGTGAAGAATCTCTTAAAAATTAAATAATTATCGTTTCCGATTCCATATTCTGATCTTTACCAAATTCGAATCGATTCGTCCCTGTCACAAACACAACCTGTCCACCAAGTTTCGTCCGAATCGGTCCACAACTTTTTGAGATATCCTGCTATATATAGTTTTTGGCCCTATCTCCCGTGGCCCAAATGAAATCCTAAACGGGACCTCCCCACACAGACTAGAATACAGACAAAGGGGAAAATAACTGAAATAAATGCGTTCTTTTTGTGGGCTCTTCGCTCCGAGCTGCTCTTGAACCTCGCCTGGAATCGTCCCAGGCCTCTACGTCCTTGCGCGGGAACCACAGGCTGCCTGCCGCCGAGCGTGGTCAGCAGGCCACGCCCGTTCCACTCGCCCCCACTCATCAATTAATTCCCCTCGTGCAGGAGTGCTATGAACTCCGTCCGCACGCTGTGAAATCCCTGGTAGAGTGAGATATGAAATCGTGACTACTTATTCACTTAAAAAATTATACTATCTGGATCCGAATCCGGATCTTCACCAAAAACGAATCATTTCGTCGGTGTCACATACACTACCTCTCTGCCAAATTTTGTCCGAATCCGTCCACAACGTTTTGAGATATCTTGTTCACAGACAGACAGACAAACGAACAAATTAAAAATCGGTCAGAGACCAAGGACTTGCCGGAATATACTTTTTTATCGACCGAGGACTTGCCGGAATGTACTTTTTTATCGGCCATTTTGGACAAATATGGCGGCCGAACCACGTGACCGATGACGCCATCATTATTTGTTTTCTAAACTAATTTATTCCTTGATGATGCTCAAGAAATTTCATCTTGATCGGATGGAGTTTTGTACTTGTCGAATTATGACGTCATAATGGAGGCACCTATGACATCATCATGAACATATTTTATTCCCCATGGAGAGTTCTTTACAATGAGCCATGTCTCAAATTTTTCTATTCAGCACTTTCGGAGATATAGAGATGCAAAGTTTTTCCGTTTTTCCAAGATGGCGGCCGAACCACGTGACCGATGACGTCATCATTATTTTTTTTTCTCCACCAGTTTATGCCGACATGGTGCTCAAGAAATTGCATCTTGATCGGATGAAGGTTTGTACTTGTCGAATTATGACGTCATAATGGAGGCACCAATGACATCATCATTAACATATTTTATTCCCCATGGAGAGTTCTTTACAATGAGCCATGTCTCAATTTTTTCTATTCAGCACTTTCGGAGATATAGAGGTGCAAAGTTTTTCGGGTTTTCCAAGATGCCGAACCACGTGACCGATGACGTCATCATTATTATTTTTTCTCCACCAGTTTATGCCATTATGTCGCTCAAGAAATTGCATCTTGATTGGATGAAGTTTTGTACTTGTCGAATTATCAAATTATGACGTCATAATGGAGGCCTTGGCCCAAGAGAGTTAAAAATTGGGCACAGTCTATGCCAGGGCAAGAAAAATATGTGTGTAAAGTTTGGCGATTCTACGTGCAACCGTGTAGACGTAGTGCTGCGCACAGACAGATGAAAAATCGGTCAGAGACCGAGGACTTGCCGGAATGTACTTTTTTATTGGCCATTTTGGACAAATATGGCGGCCGAACCACGTGACCAATGACGTCATCATTATTTGTTTTCTAAACTAATTTATTCCTTGATGATGCTCAAGAAATTTCATCTTGATTGGATGAAGTTTTGTACTTATCGAATTATGACGTCATAATGGAGGCACCTATGACATCATCAACATATTTGATTCCCCATGGAGAGTGCTTTACAATGAGCCATGTCTCAATTTTTTCTATTCAGCACTTTCGGAGATATAGAGGTGCAAATTATTTCGGTTTTTCCAAGATGGCGGCCGAACCACGTGACAGGTGACATCATCATTTACATATTTTATTTCCCATGGAGAGTTCTTTACAATGAGCCATGTCTCAATTTTTTCTATTCAGCGCTTTCGGAGATATAGAGGTGCAAAGTTTTTCCAAGATGGCGGCCGAATCACGTGACCGACGACGTCATCAATTGGGCAAAGTCTATTCCAGGGCAAGACAAATACGTGTGCAAAGTTTGGTGATTCTATGTGCAACGGTGTAGACGTAGTACTGCAAACAGACAAACAGACAGACAGACAGATGAAAAATCGGTCAGAGACCGAGGACTTGCCGGAATGTACTTTTTTATCGGCCATTTAGGACAAATATGGCGGCCGAACCACGTGACCGATGACGTCATCATTTGGGCGCAGTATATTAGAGGGCAAGACCAATATGTGTGCAAAGATTGGCGATTCTACGTGCAACGGTGTAGACGTAGTGCTGCAAACAGACAAACAGACAGACAAACAGACAGACAAACGAACAGATCAATATACTTGCCGGAATCTTTTCCAGCAAGTAACAAACAGACAGACAAACCAACTGATCAGCATACTTGCCGGAATCTTTTCCGGCAAGTAACAAACCAACCGATCAACATACTTGCCGGAATCTTTTCCGGCAAGTAACAAACCAACCGATCAACATACTTGCCGGAATCTTTTCCGGCAAGTAATGAAAAATCACTCAAAGAGCGACACTAGGCAAAACGGAACAAAGTAGTATGGCACTCAGTAGAGCATCCTTTTGACCTCAAAAATAATTAGTGGTTGAATTCAGTGACCTGAAATGCAAATCGTCTTCAAAGTTTAAGTTAATCGGTTTAAAATTGACAATTTTAGAAATCTGGCATATGGTCACCTTTTGGCCTATGCTGATCTCAAAAATAGTTGGTGGTTGAATTCAGTTAGCCGATATATAAATCCTATTCAAATTTCAAATCAATTGGATGAAAAATGAGGATTTTAGAAATTCAAAAAAAAGTGGTTGACCTTTGGCCTACACTGATCTCAAATATAGTTGGTAGTTGAATTCAGTTAGCCGATATGTAAATCCTATTCAAATTCAAACTCAATCGGATGAAAATTGAGGATTTTAGAAATTCGAAAAGAGTGGTTGACCTTTGGCCTATGTTGACCTTTTGGCCGAGGCTGATCTCAAAAATAGTTGGTGGTTGAATTCAGCAAGCCGATATGTAAATCCTATTCAAATTTCAAGTCAATCGGATGAAAATTGAGGATTTTAGGAATTTCAAAAAAGTGGTTGACCTTTGGCCTATGATGACCTCAAAAATAGTTGTTGGTTTTAATTCAGATAACTGATATGTAAATCCCATTCAATTTTCAAGTCACTCGGATGAAAAGTGAGGATTTTAGAAATTTGAAATTGTTGTTGACCTTTGGCCTCTGTTGACCTTTTGGCCTAGGCTGATCTCAAAAACAGTTGGTGGTTGAATTCAGTTAGCTGATATGTAAATCCTATTCAAATTTCAAGTCAATCGGATGAAAATTAAGGATTTTTGAAATTCGAAAACATTGGATGACCTTTGGCCTATGTTGACCTTTTGGCCTAGGCTGATCTCAAAAACAGTTGGTGGTTGAATTCAATTAGCCGATATGTAAATCCTATTCAAATTTCAAGTCAATCTGGTGAAAATTGAGGAATTTAGCATTTCAAAAAAAGTGGTTGACCTTTAGCCTATGTTGACCTTTTGGCCGAAGCTGATCTCAAACATAATTGGTGGTTGAATTCATTTATCCAATATGTAAATCCTATTCAAATTTCAAGTCAATCGGATGAAAATTGAGGATTTTATAAATCTGAAAAAAGTGGTTGACCTTTGGCCTATGTTGACCTTTTGACCTCAAAAATATATAGGATTTTGTCGGCTCACGAACTCTACCGTTTGGTGAAGTTTTGTGATGATCGGTTAAAAACTGTGACCTGTCGGCAAGTATAACTGAGTGGACAGACAAACACACACACACACACACACACACACACACACACACACACACACACACACACACACACACACACACACACACACACACACACACACACACACACACACACACACACACACACACACACACACACACACACACACACACACACACACACACACACAGGAGTGATCAACATACTTGCAAATAAATTTTTTTTTTTTGCCAAGTAACAAACAGACAGACAGGGATGAAAACATAACCTCCATCCACCTTTGGTGGTGGAAGTAATAAGGAACGGTTCTCTTACTTTTCTGCAAGCATGAAGGATTTCAACCAGGACTTTCATGAGGAAGGCACTATATATAGAGGTAGAAGAGAGAAAAGAAAGCAGAGGGAATGGCAGAAAATAGCTGTAAAGGATGTCATGGGGATGAGCTGCCTCCATGGTCCCAGAAGTGCAACATTAATGAGACCATGGTTTTCTTGGAGCCATGTAATGAAGCTGTGATGGGTGCAGGGAAACAGGCAGTGATTGATTTATGCACCATCATGGATTACAGTGAATATTTTTTTCCAACACCTTCCCCCTTACATCTCCGGAGACACACGACCACACTTTTTAAATCTGCACTTGCATCGGTTCTGTTACCATCTTTCTCTGGAAAAGGTAACATAAATGTTACCTTTGTCGTTAATAAAGAACCTCCTTTTTGAATATAACATCTGTGGTGCAACATACACTGCTTTGAGGTGCGAGAAATTGTCATTTCATTTGTTGGAAATTACATCTTCGTTGATCTACATCAGTAAGCCTGAGGTGGCTGGCTGGCTTGAGATTTCAGGGTCCTGACTTCAAGCCCGGCCACGCCATTGAATTAACACCAGGAGGGTTGACTCCTTCTGAGGCTGGCAAAATGAATACCAGCTTCCTGGGAACACCGAGCCATTCGAGTAACCTGCGTCGGAATGGCGACCCGTCCAGGATTGTGCCCAATTGGGAGCCCTATGCATCTGAAGATACAAAAAAGGTAAAAGGAGTGGGATCAATATCAGTGGTGTAATGGTTAGAGCGTCCGCTCTGAGTCTGGGAGGTCAGCGGTTCGAACCTCAACCCTGGCTGAGTCATACCAATGTCCGTGCTGCTTCCTTGCTTGATGCTCAGAATTTCTAAGGAATAGAACATGGGTAAACAACCATAGGTTGGCAACAGTTGTGCAGGCTTGATGGGCATAATGGCCTCTTGCATTGAAGGTCCCCCCTTGTAATGGAACTCGTCTTTTTTATTTGTTTACATGAATTAAGGCCACCATTCATACCGGTCATTGCCAGGTTTGTCACCTTAGCCCACACACACCCTCCCCAAATTTTTCACTCGTCCTACAAGTTTCCACTCTGGAACCGATTAACTTAACAGTAACCTTCAAAACGTTTTACCCGCTGCCGTACCATCCAAAATTAAGAGCATCGAAGCCAAACTCAATGATGAAAACTTACAATAACTAGAACGGCACTCAGTGGATAGCATACCTCCGCCTGGTCGGCCATATCACTCAATGGTGAAGAATCACTTTAAAATTCTACTAGCTGGATCCGAATCTTCACCAAAATCGAATCGTTTGGTCGGTGTCAGTGTCACATACACTACCTCTCTGCCAGGTTTTGTCCGAATCCGTCCACAACTTTTTGAGATATTTTGTTCACAAACAAACAGACAAACGGACACAAAAACGGACAGACAGGGGTGAAAACATAACCTCCATCCACCTTTGGTGGCGAAGGTAACAAAAGTACATTTCCTTAGTGTGGTCTATCCGATTATCTTGAGGTTGGTCATCATGTTGGTCTTTTGACGAGCAAATCCATATCCTCTAGGCCAGAGCTGGTTCAGGTACGACCTCGGAACCTGGACGTGCTGCTGCTGGAAACTTTTCAGGTCTTTGTTTGTAGACATCGTGGGATCTTTAACATTCGCCAGCTAATGCTAGCAGATGGAACTCCAGCTTCACAGGCATCCATTGGGCAGTGCACATTTTGACCTCATCCCAGGTGCCCGTGGAAACACCAGTCTGAAGATTCATCATCAAATCGATAATGTAGAGCAGATCTTACAGCTCAACAGCAAGTGTGCTACCTCTGGGTCATCCTGATGGACACATCTCCCTACAAGATAAAAATTATTTGTCAATGTTATGACAATGAATCATTTGTAGTTGCTCTTTTATGCCTGATGACTACCTTTGTGAAAATGCTACCAAAGGTCATCGCGTAGGTTACTTCACCACCTCCCTCTTCCATAAAAATAGGAATGCAGATAACCTTGAATTCATAGCGAATTGATGTTGATGTCCTCCATTTTCATCTATTTGAGATGGTTCACCACAAATCGAGACGAAAACCATGATCTTTTCTGCCCCTGTTGACCCAACCCACCTTCGTCCAAATTTCCAGTTTTTCCTTCCGAGCGTTTCCTACTGTTTCCATCTTGTCCACCCCGTGCATCCTCCCTTACCGTTTATCAATCCTCCCTATTTCCCTTACTTGTCCAACAGTCCAAGTCTCCCTCTATTTTATCTTTAAAGTCTGCTATTGGTGTTTTCCTCTCTTTTTACTGTCCTTTTGTTCTGTTGTATCCTGATTCGTTCAGTGTCGTAGCTTTACCAAGAGCATTGGCCTTGCCTCCAAAACAAGAAGAGCAATCAGAGATTGCAGACCCTCGTCAGGACGGCGTTTATTATCTGCTGTGTTTGTGTGGTTTATTGACGACTTCAAATTATGTCCAATCCAATATGGCTGCCAAACCACGTGACCGATGACGTCATCAATTTAATTATCCAATACAATTTTTGTATTGTTCACACTCAAGAAGTTTCAAACTGATCGGATCAAGCATTCTACTTGTCTAATTATGACGTCATAATGAAGGCACTGATGACATCATCATGAATATATATTGTACCCTATGGGGAGTACTTGACAATGAGCCTTGCTTAATTTTCCTCAATTTTTCCATGGAGCGGTTTCGGAGATATAGAGGTGCAAAGTTTTTCGGTTTTTCCAAGATGGCGCCTGCACCATGTGACGTCATAATTATAATTACAAAATTATGCAGGAGGAGGTGCACTGGTGTTATAATTCCCAAGTCTGAAGGAAAAATCACATTCAGATGAGTAACAGTGATATAGCTCCCAATTTCCTAACCCATTGCGACGAGATTCGCAAGCGCGTGGATAAGGTCTTTCCTGCCAGAGAGAAGGATTGGATCCTGCACCATGACACTCTCACCCCCAAATCAGTCAACTTGGTGCACAAAAAAGATGTCTCATTGGAAATCATCATACAGCATGGAATTGTACAGCTCACCTGCAAATGAGCAGTTGTCTCATTCATTTTCCCCCTATAAAGGCAATTTGGAATAAATCAAGATTTGTTGGCTCGCTCGATTATCACGCGTAGATTATAGGATTTGCTTATGTATGCAAGAGCAGACCCCACTGGAAAATCGGCAAACACTTATAAGCTCCATTGTACATGTAGATTAGCCTTATTTTGCACTCGCTCAATCAATGCACAATAACATGCACCGGCTTAGTTTTGCATTCACAAGGCAAGGTCTTTGGATCTCATACTTTTGGAGGAAACCAGTTCCACTGAAAAGCGTCAGACAATTTCACAGCAACTGTTTGAAATTGGTCGGAACTTTGACTGGCAACGCTCGTTTTCAGGTACCCGTGGTTATTGTACGAGCTGATTACCTCCACCTTCAAAGGTGGATGGAGGTTATGTTTTGACCCCTGTTTGTCTGTTTGTTCCTTGCAAAATCGAAGATTTTTCAGGTACCTGTATATTGGTTGATCTTGTGCGTTATTGTGTCTGGTTTTTTCCGCCTGTTTGGCTGTCTTTCAATCGCCAACAGGTCACAATTTTAAACCGATCTTCACGAAACTTCACCAAATGGTAGAGTTGGTCAGTTGGTCAAGGAAGAAGCCTATTGATTTTGAGGCGGAGGCTTGATTTTGAGGCTTGATTTTGAGGCTTGATTTCAAATTTCTAAAATTGTCATTTTTCATCTGATTGACTTGGAAATTGAACAGCATTTGCATATTGAGTCACTAAATACAAATACTAAATACCTCACCACATACAAGGCTTTCATCCGCAGCTCAATGGGATACTCTTCTCCCATCTGGGCCGGTGCACCTGCCTCACACCTAGCTCGTCTTCACGCTGTTGAAACCAAAGCTTTCAGAATCATTGGAATCTCGCGCGATGAATCTCTGGCTCCGAGGGCCTTTCACTTACTCACCGCAGGCAGGTAGGTGGTCTTTCTGTCTTCTACCGACTCCTCTCCGGCCTTGCTCCCCCAGCTCTCTGTGCTCTGTCCCCCAAATATTCCTACAGGTCGCACAAAATCTGCCAGCAACCCTCTGATGGTTAAACTGCCAAAATCAAGACTCTCTGCTCACCTTCACTCTTTAATTCCCCTTTTCTCCCGCCTCTGGAACAAACTCTCTCACTCTCTTCAATCCCACTCCTCCATCCAGGTCTTTAAAACAGCTGTTCACCACCATCTCTTATTTTCCCCCATCCAAAACCTTGATCTTTTCTACCCCTAATTCACCCCAGATCCACTTTTTTGAAACACCGACTTCTTTCCTGGAAGTCCTAGCAGTGTCCATGTGTTTTTGTTTTACCTCTCCCACCCCTCCCCCACCCGTCCCCCTTCCCATGCCTCCTTCCCCCAAGCCCTTTCCCTCCCACAGATCTCCCGATGTCCCTGCTCTGCATCTTGTCTCCCACTCCCTTTATCAAATGTTTTATGTGTCAGTTTGTCTTTTTGTGATCAATGTTAGCTCTTACACGAGCCTCGATATTTTATACAAAAAAATAAATAAATTGGGAAGCCAACTATTTTTGAGGTCAAAGTTCAACTCAAGGTCAACCTTCCAAAATCATCAATTTTCATCTGAAAGATCATCAATTTTCATCTGATTGACTTGAAAATTAAACAGCAATTGCATAGAGCATCTCTGAATTGGGAAACCAACTATTTTTAAGATCAAAAGGTTAAAGGTCAACTCAAGGTCAAACTTCTAAAATCATCAATTTTCATCTGAAAAATCGTCAATTTTCATCTGATTAACCTGAAAATAAAAGAGCAATTGCATTGTACATCCCGGGATTGGAAACCAACTATTTTTGGGGTCAAGAGGTCAAAGATCAAAGTTCTCAAGGTCAAACTTATAAAATCATCAATTTTCATCTGAAAAATCATCACTTTCCATCCCATTAAATTGAAAATTAAACAACAATTACATAGTGCATCACTGAATTGGGGAACCAACTATTTTAGGTCAAAAGGTCAAAGGTCAACTCAAAGTCAAACCTCTAATATCATCAATTGTCGTCTGATAAATCATCAATTTTAATTCGATTGACCCGAGCTTTGATTAAGATCGTCCATTTTAATCTTAATGAAATGGATAATTTGATGTACCCATGGCAACCTTTTATTTTGGGGAGGGATGGATTTTGTAAGTATCATGCTCTGCATGATGTCTTTCTTGTTTGTTTGTGATCAGGATATCTCAAAAAGTTATGGACGGATTCGGCCGGAATTCGGTGGACAGGTTGGGAATGTGACAAGGAAGAATTGATGCAATTTTGGTGAAGATTTGTATCCAGATACAAGAATTTTTAATTTTTAAGTGAATATTCTTCACCATTGAGTGATAGGGCCAAAAACTATATATATTGTTACGGACCGCGGATAAGATGTTAATTTGCCGAGCGGATGGCGCCGCGGCCCGAACCGTTAACAATGACTAAGACCCGATTCCTTAAACGTGGGCCAAATCGTGCCACAGATATTCAATGGGGAAAAGACAAAGACGACGCGGATGTGAAGAAGAAGAAGGAGACAAAAGGTTTGAAATACGATTATTATTTATTACTATTTACAGGATTGAAAGAAACCAAGGAAGAAGGAAGGATAACAAAATAAAGACAAAGAGGGACGGACCAGAAAGACACAGTGAAAATTCTAGCTTACCTATTACAGTCTTAATTAATACCCTGGACAGAACAAACAAAGACGGACTCACACGAATGGGGAATGGAGGCAGGAGTGAATGGCTGGACCGGGAGGAAGGTTCAGCTCGGACCAGAGGACGGCCGGGCCGGGAGGGAGCAGCCGCCGCCCTTCCTCAACAGCAACCTGCCGTCAACACTCAAGCTGCGGTGGTCAAAGCTGCGATGGTTCAAGCTCCTGTGCTTCAAGCTCCTGTGGTTCAAGCTCCTGTGGTTCAAGCTCCTGTGGTTCAAGCTCCTGTGGTTCAAGCTCCTGTGGTTCAAGCTCCTGTGGTTCAAACTGCTGCCGTGGGGACGTCGTGTACTTTCTCAGGACTCCTTTTCATCACTCCTGCGCACTTCTCTCAGAGGCTTCCTTCTCACTTCTTTCGCGCACTTCTCTCGGAGGCTTCCTTCTCACTACTCCTGTGCACTTGTGTCAAAGGCTTCCCCCGCGCTTCTGTCTGCGGCTTCCGTGCGCACTTTTTATAACGCCGCGGGCAAATCAAGCCGCCGGCCTCTAGAACACGCCCATCGGTGAGCTCGCCTCGGCCCTGATTGGTCGGCACGGCCCTCTGGCTCCACCCTTGATGACGATGGGCGGGCACGCCCAGGATTCGGCAGCTCCTCCCCCTTCTTCTCCGAGCCGACCGCGTGGCAATGGCGGCAAATTCAGTTGGCAGTAGAGGCTTTGGGAATGGGAATGAAAGGGGATCTATCTATTTGAATTCGGTGCAATGGAGTGTCAATTAATGGAAGACAAGGCCTTACCCTACTACACAGAATAAGGAAATAACTGTCAACAAGGAGGAAATCTATGATTGGCTAACGTGATTGTTTATGAAATAACTACGGAACGACCTTTGACCTTTATACACAGACTGGAGGCAGGAGGGTCCAGAATAAAGCAATAAAAACAAAAAAAACACAATCCTCATATCCACAACACTGCACCCTCCTCCTCTTAGGCACTTCCCGGGCCTCTTACCTTTACGTTTAGTGTGGCACGTAGGTGTAGTTCCCTCTACATTTAACCTGACCCTGAGTGCGACAGTTTTAAAACATAAATAAATATGTCCCGCTGCTCCATTGCACCCTGCCTAACAGATTCACGCCCGCAACTAACCGAATTGCGGAATGGTCTTCAAACTATACATTTACGGTGGGGGGCGCATTATTTACAATGACTCTGCTTTTATTTACAATACTAACCCAGGACCTGTGATCGTTCTTTGGGGGGGGGGGGGGGGGAGAGACAGTCTGCCCTGCATCGATGCACCATGAAAGCACCCAAAAATGCACCAAAGCACCCTCAAGCACCAATCGGTGCACAGTCACCACAGTTCAATAAAAAATAACAAACCCTGGTGCTGGTCTTCCTCTTCGGCTCCCTCTGCTGGCTATTGTTATCTTCCTGATGTTGTCATCTTCTTTGCTGGCGGCCTATTTGTCCGAAAATAAAATGCACCAAACGTGTCCATTTTTATTTATTTATGGCCCACAGGGCCGACTAGTGTGGTTCACCAGTGGGGCATAGGTGCCCTGTGACCAAGGTCCGCCAGCAAGATCTCGGGCCTTCATGGCCGGTTCCAGCAGAGGGGCCATGCCCCAACCCATGGGGTCCACAAGTGGTGCTCAGCCACAGACATGTGGTCCATAAGGTGGTGCATCGATGCAGACAGCTGGTTCCGGGAGTTTCGGGCGCACAATGGCGGACTCACGCACGCTCCCCTCGGCGCCCAGTGGCGCACAGTCCTCATGTGGGAGACAAAGGGGGGGGGGGGAGGGAGGGGGAAGACAGATGAGCGAGGGGTAAGGTCTCAAGGGTACACATCAAACAAGGCAATGCAAGGCGAAGTGCGTACGGAGAGCGAAGTGAGAAAGCTCGTCCCTACCGTACGTCACCCCCCCTGTCACCTACTCTACCCTTTCCCTTACCCCATATTTACAAAATCTACACCTTTACAAATTCGTCACTACTGTCACGTCTTCCCCATTTTTCCCCTACACCAAATTCGTCTTCACAATCCCACTAATCAAAATTTGCCATCACCAATTCATCATCAATCTTCATAAGGAGGGAGAGATGGAACATCAGCACAATGTCACACCCACGTCATGATGCGTCTCACATTCCAAACATCTGCATCAAAATAAAATAATAAAAACATGGCATGGTGTGGAGTCCTGTCATCCCAGGTGAGTGGATGCAGATGGTGCGAGGAGATCTCCATCCTAACTACCTTCTAAATGACTTTAATACTCTTTACACTACCCGGGGTCTTTCCCTGCCAAACCATTGGCCATCTTACTCGATGCGGTTTTAAGAACCAAATTCCCATTGACCAAACTGTGGTGCTTATCAATTTGGGGTCTCACTCCCCTGATGCAACTCCCTGTGCCCTTGCACAATTTCAGGACTGGGGCGTGTAGCTCTCCCAGCAGGCCTACCCACCTGCACACCTCCACCACTGCAGTTGCCACCCGAGCTTACCTAGCTCCTCACCCTAACCTATCTAATTGGGGAAGGCCCCTCCTGGCTCTGTCACCCCTCGGTGCCCTCTGGCACTGGGCTACCCGGGTCCGTCCTCCGGATCCTCGGGCCCCATCCACAACAACTACCGGCTCCCAGAGCCCACCTGCGGCCTCACCTGGCCGACATCCTCACAGTGGTGGAGTGCCCAACCAACTACACACACTAACAGGCTACACGCCCAGCCATTTCCACAACACTAATGCACCCATCACTACACTCCTGTGCAACTACCCACACCACAGATGCCAATATCCAACCACAATTTACCTGTACCCTCTACCTAACTCTTACACTACCCTCCCCGGGTATTCATGATGGGGTCCATCCTCCTTTCCCCCATCCACACCTTCGCACCATCCACTCCACTCCACAGTTTCCACCATACTCACTCCACGACCATCCATTCCAATACTCCATATACTCCAGACCATTTATTCCATACACCTGTTCTCCATTCACCTGTAGTTGTACACCTGTGCAGTCACACCTGGTGCCACCTGCACCCTCCTTCCTTCCTGGACCATTTGGGTCAACACACTCACATCACTATCACTCAAACACTGCTCCATACACCTGTCCAATTGCACACCTGTGCAATCACACCTTTTAACCACACACACGGCATCATCTAATCTACCTGTTGCCCTGCTAACTTAGTGCTCCCCGTCTTCCCTTTAAACTAAGCACATACCACGTCGTCATCATCCAAACTAATCTACCTGCGTCCCCACTACAGGTATCATTGTCACTACCTAATCTTACCGTTACCTAAGGTCATCTTCTCTAGGTCCCTACACACAATATCCTAACCCTCCCAGGCTAGTTTTCACTGCCAACCCCATAAAACTAGTGCTCCTTTGCCCCCGCTGTGAGAGATGGCAAAGTTGCCATCCCACCACATCGGGCATCTTCCACTACCAATTTTGCACACCAAATTCCAGCTAATTAAAAATTTGCCAATCACTACAAATCATCTGCCAACCATCACTCTGCCAATCCTTTGTCAATCATCAAATTTTGCTTTTTTTTCAATTTCGGGTCCAAAACACTATCCTCATCACACGTCTACTCACTTGAGCCTCTCGGTGTGCCAATTCATCTCTAAAGCTCGGCTTCGCAAAGCCGAGCAATGAATGCGGGTTGCTTGGTGCCGGCGGCTGGATCCGTCCGGCACTCGGTGCAGGGAAGGAGGTTTACCCGGGCCGAGATCCCACGCACCATCTCGGCACAGAGCCGTCCAATGGCCCGATCTCGCCCTGCCGGAACGCCTCAACCACAAAGGGTTGTCATGACGACCCTTCCTACCGGGCCGCCCGCTCCGCTTAGTGGAGCACGGACGCGGCCGTTCAAAGCGCGGCCTGGCGTGGGTCCCGCACGGCGGTTCTTTCGAAACCGCCGCGGTCACAATCCCCACGGATCCCCGCGGCACGCAAAGCTGCCCGGCACGCACCGAGGGCCCGCTTCAGCTATAAGTCGCTCTAACCGCTAACCCGGTTAGCGTCGATGCTCCATTCGCATGCTTACACCCCGCAGCCCGTTCCTTGCTCATACATCCAGCCGTTCCCATGCTCCTAGTCATTGCACCTTCTCTTACACACCCAGGTACACTCATTCCGCTCACAGACTTGGTCACACACCTGACCACCGCACACCTTTGCACACACTCGTCGTTCGCACACCTCACCAACACACCTCTTCGCGCCCCCTCCTCGGTCACCTCCTCTGTGACAACCACAGGTGTGCTCTCACTTGCACACCCAACCACGTGCCTCACTACCAACTCCAGCGTGCATTCCCATACGCGCTACCATTCCAGGTGTGCATCCTTCCATTCCAGGTGTACATCCTCTCTCACCTGCCACAACCAACTCACGCTCCGTGTCACTCTCACTACTTTCACCACCACACTCGGTCGCGCATTCACCCTTACTCTCGACAGCGCACTCTGTCCTTATGCACCCGTCCGTTACACACCTTTCTCGCGCATCCTCTTGCGCACTCTCTCCCGTTACACCCTCCGTAACACTCACCACAGGTGTGCACTCTCTCGTTACATCCTCTGTAACACTCCCCACTATGCACTTCCATGTGCCCCCTCGCACACGCGCTACGACCAACTCACTCTCGACAGCACACTCACTTCTCGGCGCGCACTTTTTCCTCACACACCTGTTACGTGGTCCCCTCGGTGAATACCTGGTCTCGGTGACCCCCGGACCGTGAGAGGAACTCCGCCAGCAAGCTGTATTATATATGCGCTTTCGCCACGCAATCCATATGAATTTCACCCCGGAGACAACTGATGTTCAAGGATATATTTCCAATGGTAATGATACCATACAATTTCAATGACACAACCACGGAGATTTTCCCCGAGCAATCAACAATACACAACCATCAACAATATTTCAATGACACAACCACGGAGATTTTCCCCGAGCAATCAACAATACACTACCATCAACAATTCCCCAGCCACAATCAATTCCCTATGAGTAAGATGGCCATCTTATATACGGGTGTCCCGGTGAGTACTCACGACACCCTTTTGGTCTCGGTCCCGCACAATGTCTCTGGGCCCCTCCTGACCAAGATGATGGTCGGCGTCGCCGCACTCGGGCGGTTGCACGAACCCCGGGTGGACGTGATTCCACCGGGCAGGTATCGTACTAGGCACCCCGGCTACAGCCCCTCGCGGCCACGCGAAGCGGGGACGGGAAAGCAAGCCAAAAGCCCCACGCCGCTTGCCAGGCGTGGTAGGCCCCAACGGGCGACCCGTACGCGTCTTTTTAGACGGTGTCGCGCACGGCGCCAAACGCTGGGTCGGTGCACGGCCACACGACAGTTTGCCGTCCACCGGGCAGGTATCCGTCCCGGTAACTCCTCTCGCCAGACAGGCTCGGGAACGCCGCTCTTCCACACGGCTCAATCAATCCCACCTTTCGTCGGTGCGGGGCGAGGAAGAAGAAGTCCTCGTCCTTTTTCCCTCGTGTCTTTTTATCTTCCGTTTCCGGTCACTTCCGTTTCCGGCCACTTGTTCAGAAGGGCTCCTGACCCTCCAATCACAACAACCCTTAATATTGTTACAGACACGACTTTGATGTTATGGTGGGCCGAGCGGAATGGCCGCCGTGTCCGCACAAGTTACCCGATTATACTCGAACGTTGCCGAGTCGCGCTACGCTATGTCAATGAAGGAAAAGGACACAACGGCTGGGATTCAAATGACACGACACCAAGGGTTCAGTTCTCAAGACCTCCGGAGGAGGTTATATTAGGGCGGAAGGTCAGATTACAACTACAAGAGGGACAGCATAGAAAGATAGGCACTTAGACACACTTATCTTATTCCCGACAGACCACAGATAAACAGGACAAAACTGACTCACACGGGGATTGATGGCAAGGAAAGCGGGCCGTCGATGGCTCAAGGTGCACCGTTCTCGGAGGGGGGTGCACCGTTCTCGGAGGTACTGCAATACCGGGTCGATGCGTGGAGCTCGCTCAGCGCTTGGAGGTGGTGACTGGCTCTTCTTCAAGCTGGGGGCGCATCTGACGTCACGTCCGGTAAGTGGCCGCGTATATCCGGCGGGGAGTGACACGCCCTCGGCTCGTTAGCTCCGCCCCAGATGGAATCGGCCCGTTGCTTCTCATTGGGTGCGTGCGGGGGGGTTACCGGCTCCGCCCTTGACGAGGGGCTGACAAGGAGCCCCTTCGTGGTAACCCCGTCGGAGCGCATGGTCAATGGCGGCTAACCGAGCCGGTGTGAGGACGCACACTCCCCCCGCGCCGCGCCGTTGTTGTAGTTGTTGTAGTTGTTGTTGTAGTTGTTGTTTGGGGAAGAAGATGGGAGGAGGTATGGGAAGGTCCTAAACTCACTACTGGTGCCATATAATCACATTCTGGTGCAACGAAGAGTCAGAATTAATGGAAACGAGTCCTTAACTGACATAGACTAAGAATAACTAGCAAGATGTCCGAAAGTTGTCTACGTGAGATGCGGTGGACCTGGGCACGACATTTAATGGGGGAAAAAGGGGAAGGTCGGTTCTACAGAGTGTTGTTTACAGACAATGGGACTAGGGAATGGGGGATTGGGGATAGTTGGGGAGTATTGGGGAAATAGGGGAATATTTACAAGCGGATATGGAGGCCAAATCCCATATTCGCAACATTGCACCCTTCTCTACCCTCGGGGCGTCCCGACCCGATAAATTTTTACCTATTTTAGTGTGGCACTCAGATGTAGTTCCCTCTACTATTAACTCTACCCTGAGTGCGACAGTTTTACAGATATTCACAAATGAGTAAATATGTCCCCCTGCGACGTTGCACCCTTCTCCTCACAGAAACACACCCACAGGATAACCGAATTGCGGAAAGAATTCGCAAACTAAACATACAGCCGGTAGGGAGCATTATTTACACAAGACTACGCTGATATTTACACTACGATCCAGGACCTGTTTTTGGAGGGACACATGCAGATGTTATGCATAGAGAGAGCACGCATGCCAGCATCGATACACCAACCCACGAGTGCTCTGTGGCCTACGGCCTTTAATAACGTGCAGAGCACCCTTTCCCAGCACCAAAAGCACCACCCCATAACACAGTCAGCACCATCCGGTGCACCAATAAAGTGTTTATGAATCACCGGTGGTGTCACAGCCGGCCGATGTTCTGCCGCTGGTCTTGCCTTCGTGTGGTGCACTTGGTGTTCTTGCCTCTTTCAAAAAATAAAGAAAGGCGCCAACCGTGTCCATTTCTGTATTGTGGCCTTCAGTGGTGTCAACTATAAGTGGTTCACCTGTATGGCATAGGTGCCACGTTGACCCATAGGTCCATCCACGGGTGGTGCTTGGCCGCATAAGAACTGCGGTCCATGGTGGGTGGCCACAAACATTGCGGTCCATATGGTGTATCGATCCAGGCAGCAAACAGCGTAAGTGCAGGCCCACAACTGCGAAGCCAGCACCTCTCTCTCCTCTCTCTCTGCCCCAAAGCCAGATCCTCGGAGGTGGGAGACAAAAGAAGCAGACAAGTGAGTAAGGTGGTAAGGGCGCAAAAGTGCACGCAATGTAAGGTAATGCACACTGGGGGCACATGGGAACCAGGTGAGACAGGTACGTTCCTACCGTACGCTCCCCCCCCCCCCCCCCCCCACCAGGTAACCTACATGGCCCCTCCATTACCCCTTACTGTATCCACAAAACACAACACTACCCATAAACATCTATTTTACTAATCAACAAACGTCCCTACTGTCTTCCCCGTTCCTCCCATAAACCAAATTCGTCTTCTCTCCCTCCTAACCAATCAAATTTGCTATTTCCAACTCTCATCAAAATTTGCCATCTCCAACTCAACATCAAAATTTGCCATCACCAATTCATCATCAGTCCCTCCTAAGGAGGGAGAGATGGAATCACCCCAATGTCTCATCCACATCGTGATGCGTCTCACCAATCCACACAGCAATTCTCAGTTCCTGCACACAGAACAAAGAAAACACAGGTGTGGAGTCATCATCATCACCACAGGTAAGTGGCTGCGTATGGTGCGACAGGTTCATCAATCCTAACTATTTCCTAAATGACTTTAACAACTTTACACTACCCGGGGTCTTTCTCCGGCCAAACCATTGGCCCTCTTACACTATGGGTTCTAAAAACCAATTCCCATTGGCCAAACTGTGGTGCTTTTCAATTTGGGGTCTCACTCCCCCGATTCATCTCCCGGTGCCCTCGCACAATTTCTGGGCTGTGGCGTGTACCTCTCCCAGCGGGTCTACCCACCTGCACACCTCCACCACTGCAGTTGCCTCCGAGCTTACCTGCTCCTTACTCTAACCTAACTACCTGGGGAAGGCCCTCTGGCGCTCTCCCCACTCGGTGCCCTCTCTGGCACTGGGCTACCCGGGTCCGTCCTCCGGATCCTCGGGCCCCATCCACAACTCTACCAGCTCCCAGAGCCCACCTGCGGCCTCACCTGGCCGACATCCTCACAGTGGTGGAGTGCCCAACCAACTACACACACTAACAGGCTACACGCCCAGCCATTTCCACAACACTAATGCACCCATCCACAATACCATTCTGCAACCGCACCACAAGTGCCAATATCCAACCACAATTTACCTGTACCCTCTACCTAACACTTACACTACCCGCCCCGGGTACTCGTGAAAGGGGTTTTACTCTTCCCCCATCCACACCTTCGCACCATGCACACCACTCCGTACCACTTACTCCAACTCTCTCCACACACCTGTACCTGCACACCTGTGCTCTCACACCTGGTGCCACCTGCACCCTTCTCTCCCCAAGCGCATTCGCGCTGATCCACAACACTCATTACTCACACACTGCTCCACACACCTGTCCAGTTGCACACCTGTGCAATCACACCTGTTCAATTCTCACACAGCATCATCTCATCTAACTACTCCCCTCTGAAACTCGCGCTTCCCAGTCGTCCCTTTAAACTATTGCGCTCCCTCGTCATTATCATCCACACTAATCTACCTGCGTCCCCACTACAGGTATCAGTCACTAACTAAACTTAACGTCACCTAATGTCATCTTCTAGGGCCCTAACAATATAACCTAACCCACCCGGGCTAGTTTTCACTGCCATACACCCCATAATCTAGTGCGCATTTGCCCCCCCTATGGGAAGGGTGGCAGGGATGCCCCCCTTACCCACCGGGCCCATCGCTCACTACCAATTTTGCACATCAAATTTCGACAAATCAAAAATTTGCCAATCACTACCCATCATCTGCCAATCATTACTGCCACTCCTTTGCCAATCATCAAATTTTGTTTTTCTCTAATTTTGGGGCCAAAACACTAACCTCATCACACAGTCTACTCACTAATGCCTCTCGGTGCGCCAATTCCTGTCCAAAGCCCGGCTTCGTAAAGCCAAGCCATGAATGCGGGTTGTTCTGTGCCAGCGGCTGGATACATCCCGCATTCGGTGCAGGGAAGGAGGTTTACCCGGGCCGAGATCCCACGCACCATCTCGGCACGGAGCCATCCCATGGCTCGATCTCGGCCTGCCGGAATGCCTCACCAAAAAGTGGTCGCCATGACGACCCTTCCTATCCAGCCGCCCGCTCCGCCTAGTGGAGCACGGCCGCGGCCGTTCCAAGCGAGGCCCGGCACGCACCGAGGGCCCGATTCGGCTAAAAGTCGACCTAACCTCTAACCCGTGTAACGTCGATGCTTCACCTGCATGCTTACACCCCGCAGCCCGTTCCTTACTCACACATCCAGCCGTTCCCATGCTCCTCGTACCTTTCCTTACACACCCAGGTACCCTCATTCCACTCACAGCCTTGGTCACACACCTGACCACCGAACACTTTGGCACACATTCGTTGGTCGCACACCTCACCAACACACCTCTTCGCGCCCCCTCCTCGGTCACCTCCTCTGTGACAATCACAGGTGTGTTCTCATTCGCACACCCAACCACGTGCCTCACCACCAACTCCAGCGTGCATTCCCACTCACGCTCTACCATTCCAGGTGTGCATCCTTCCATCCCAGGTGTACATCCTCGCTCACCTGTCACAACCAACTCACTCTCCTTGTCACTCTCACTACTCTCACCTCCATTCTTGACAGCGCACTCACCCTTACTCTTGACAGCGCACTCTTTCCTCATGCACCTGTCCGTCACACACCTTTCTCGCGCACACTCTCCCGTTACACCCTCTGTAACACTTACCACACCGCGCTTCCATGTGCCCCCTCGCACACGCGCTACGACCGACTCACTCTCGCCAGCACCCTCACTCCTTGGCACGCACTTTTTCCTCACACACCCCAGAGTCGGACTTTCTTGCACACCTCCTTTTTCGCACACCAGACCTGTCGCACACTTCACCAACGGCCTCTCACGAACACCCGGGTCTATCTCGACCCCCAAGCTTCTTAAATCCCCTGGCGCATCATACGCACGACCATATTGGTCACCACTTACACCGGGTCCTCTTTCTCTTCGCTTCTCCTCCATCACCTGCGAATCCCTCATCCGGTTAATGAGCACATCATCACGATCCGAACACAGACTTTGGACCAATTCTTTTACTTCCTCCTTTATCTCTTTCTTATCCTCTCTCCGTCGCTTCTTAATTTCGCTCATCCCTTCTTCCACTTCTTCTAATTTCTGCTTCACCTCCTTCATCTCTTCGTGCGCCCCTTTAAGTTCTTCCTCTAACTCCACTTTATTTTTTTCTATGTGCTCCCGCACCTCCCGTTCTTTAACCTCCATCACCTCTACCACCTTGTCCATTTTCCTCATCAGGTCCTCATGTACCGTCTGACACTCTTTTTTAATTACCCCTACGTCCTTTTTCATCTCCTTCTGTGTCGATTTTAAACCCTCTATTACCGCTGTGTTCTTCTTTACCTGGTCCCCCAACTCCTTTTGTCCCACTGTCAGTTGTTCTACTCCCAGCGTCAACTCCTCTATACCCCCTTGCAATTTTACAGTCCCCTTTCTCACCTCCTTCTCTATGTGCTCCTTACAGTGCCTCACCTCCTCGCGCACTCCTCCGACCTCCTCACTCACCCCTCTTCTGATCTCCTCTCCCATCACTTGCATCTCCTGCCCAGATGCCACCCTCATCTGCTCCATTTCCTCCCTGTGAGCATCCAGTTTGGTTTCTACCCCCATTCTGACCCCCTCTATCTGCTGCCCCATTTGTTTAACTTCCCTTTCCGCTTGGTCCCTCATGTCCCTCAATTTGCCTTCCATACTGTTTTCTAACCCCTCTAACCCCTTTTGCACTCCTTCTATCTGATTCTCCTGGGCAGCCATTCTATTTTCTACCCCCATTAACCCATGTTTCACCTCTTTTATCCCGTTGTCTAACCCCTCAAAATTATTGTCTAACTTCCCAAATTTCTTGTCTAACTCCTTAAAATTATTGTCTAACTTCCCAAATTTCTTGTCTAACTCCTTAAAATTATTGTCTAACCCCTCACTGGTACCCCTCGCTTCGTCCCTCATTACCCCCATTTGGTTTCCCAACCGCTCACTATCAGCCCTCATTCCCACCATTTGTTCCATAAGGGCCCTCATTTGCAGGAGGAAAAGGTTCGAATCCACCAGGGGCGCTGCCACGGTCGCGGGCGCCGCGACCAGTGAGGCGCCATTTTGTGCGTCTGCTACCCTCGCTGCTTCGCTCTCCTCACGTCCCTCAATTTGGTCCTGGACCGACCCTGCCTCACTCACTCTCTACCGGACCCCAGCTGTCTTGATCCGCCATAGCGCGACTTTCAAAATTCGGGTTTTTATTTCCGTAAAACAAATCAAATTTCGCCGTTATAATTTCGTCGAGCGCGGGAAACGCGCTCCGGATCGAATTCTACCTCCCAACACCAATTGTTACCCTAGTGGTACAATTGGTGTTCCAAAATTTGGGCCTAATAAATTTAGTCCCAGGTCCGAATCCGACACTCCTGACACCAATTGTTACAGACACGACTTTGATGTTAGGGTGGGCCGAGCGGAATGGCCGCCGTGTCCGCACAAGTTACCCGATTATACTCGAACGTTGACTAAATCGCGCTATGCTAAATCAATGATGGAAAAGACACAACGGCTGGGATTCAAATGACACGACACCAAGGGTTCAGTTCTCAAGACCTCCGGAGGAGGTTATATTAGGGCGGAAGGTCAGATTACAACTACAAGAGGGACAGCATAGAAAGATAGGCACTTAGACACACTTATCTTATTCCCGACAGACCACAGATAAACAGGACAAAACTGACTCACACGGGGATTGATGGCAAGGAAAGCGGGCCGTCGATGGCTCAAGGTGCACCGTTCTCGGAGGGGGGTGCACCGTTCTCGGAGGTACTGCAATACCGGGTCGATGCGTGGAGCTCGCTCAGCACTTGGAGGTGGTGACTGGCTCTTCTTCAAGCTGGGGGCGCATCTGACGTCACGTCCGGTAAGTGGCCGCGTATATCCGGCGGGGAGTGACACGCCCTCGGCTCGTTAGCTCCGCCCCAGATGGAATCGGCCCGTTGCTTCTCATTGGGTGCATGCGGGGGGGTTACCGGCTCCGCCCTTGACGAGGGGCTGACAACGAGCCCCTTCGTGGTAACCCCGTCGGAGCGCATGGTCAATGGCGGCTAACCGAGCCGGTGTGAGGACGCACACTCCCCCCGCGCCGCGCCGTTGTTGTAGTTGTTGTAGTTGTTGTTGTAGTTGTTGTTGTAGTTGTTGTTTGGGGAAGAAGATGGGAGGAGGTATGGGAAGGTCCTAAACTCACTACTGGTGCCATATAATCACATTCTGGTGCAACGAAGAGTCAGAATTAATGGAAACGAGTCCTTAACTGACATAGACTAAGAATAACTAGCAAGATGTCCGAAAGTTGTCTACGTGAGATGCGGTGGACCTGGGCACGACATTTAATGGGGGAAAAAGGGGAAGGTCGGTTCTACAGAGTGTTGTTTACAGACAATGGGACTAGGGAATGGGGGATTGGGGATAGTTGGGGAGTATTGGGGAAATAGGGGAATATTTACAAGCGGATATGGAGGCCAAATCCCATATTCGCAACAATATACTACACACGGATAAGCAAAGACCTGAATGGTAATCCACATACATTCACATAAATATGTAACACTCCCCCCCTTCAAGAAAGAAAGTTTGAACCCAGCGAAAACTTTCTTTGCCGGCCAATTTGGAGAAACAAACCAGATAACTCAACCCCCCCACATTATCAGTTCCCCCCGGGCACAGTTATCACTTAAAAATAAAGCAACCAAAATTTCACCACAACCCCTCCAGATTACTCCCTCTGGACTAAGCACCAGCAACGACATTGTCCCTGCCAAATCAAACTCCATCTCATGACCCTCTGACTTTGACCGTCAGTTTCTTGTGAATGAAGGTTAAGGGGTTGATCAAAGATCCAAAGTTAAGCCACTCGATAGCACTTTTTCCGGGAGGCCAAGCCGAGTATTCACTACATGGATGCCTTTAGGAACGCGGAGTTCACGGTTAGTCCGTGCAGGAAAGTTCTCTACATGGGCGCCTTGAGGAACGTGGAGTTCACGGTAAGTCCGTGCATGAAAGTTCCCTACATGGACGCCTTTAGGAACGGCGTTCACGGTTAATTCGTGTAGGAATCTTGGCTCGGCGGCTCCGCCGCATTCAGTGCTTCAACTTCTCAGAACTTCCCTAATAATTAGGGTGGGACCACTTGTCCCTGTAGTCCCATGAATAGCGGTCTCCTTCTCGGCCACTACTTTGCCAATCCTTCCTTCGGGAGCAGCCGTAACTCAGGGAGCCTCCATAATAATATTGATTGCGGCCACCACCAAAACTACCGCCCAGTTGTCCTCTCCTGTAGACCTCTCGACGCCTACGAAATGCCTTCCCTACTGTTATGGTCCGACCCTCCAAATCCTTGCCATTCCAATTCCTCTCTGCCTCTCTGACGTCTTTTGTGCTGGCAAACGTGACAAAGCCGAACCCTTTTGACTGTTGCGTTTCCCAGTCTCTTACCAACCGCACTTCCACCAGCGGCCCATATCTGTTGAAGACAGAGGTCAGAACTTCTTCCTCTGTTTTGAAGTTCAGTCCCCCTACAAATAACTTGGCACTTTTGTCGCCATCCCGAGCTGGTGTGGTGTTATTTTCCCTGCTGGGCTCTTTACCAACCCTCAGGTTACCATAAACTTGACCCCCGGCCAAATCATTCCCGATAACCACAGATACACCCTCTACAGGAAGCGTGGCTTGGAAGCCGACGGTGACCGGTCCTGACACCAAATCGGACTCCAAATGGATGACATGAAGGGGAGCACTAACACCGCCCCCGATCCCCTGTAAACGAACCCTATCCCCCGTTGCCGTCTCCTCGGACCATGGCAAAACGCCTTCAAGCATTAAAGATTGATGGGCCCCTGTGTCCCTCAATATCCTAACCGGTCTCCGGTTAGTCGAGGCTCCATCCAGTGACACAAACCCCTCTGAAATAAATGGTTGGTAACCCTTTTGATGGCGATTTCTTACGCTAGCCATCGCATTCAGAGTTGTAATAGTCGGACTCCGCTCTGGGTTGTCCCTTTTCATGAGGTAACAACTGGACATCAAGTGTCCAGGTTTCTTGCAAAACGCGCAAGTAGGCCCGGAGGAAAAACTCGTGGTCTGCCTCAGGCCCCCTGAAAAATAAGTTTGTCTTGGGCCCGCAGCCCTCTGACTTCGAACAGGTGGGGTATCCGCGTTGTCCCCATAATCCTCTCGAGGCCGCCGCCATGTATTGTCGTTCTCCGCACCTGCTGTTCCCCACCTCCCCTGCGGAGATCTAGGCGAGGAGTTAGGTTCGTGGACCCCTATTCGGTGGGTTAAGGCATAATCATCTGCCATGGTGGCTGCGTCCCACAACTTTGGTACCTTCTTTTCCTGCAGGTACACTTTGATGTCCTCGTGGACACACTGCTGGAATTCCTCCACCAGGATCAAGTCCCGCAATGTCTCGAAGTCTTTCCCGACTCCTTTTGACTCACACCACCGATCAAACATGTTTTCTTTCACTCTGGCAAACTCCACATGGGTCTCACTCTCCCTCTTCCTGGCATTCCTGAATTTTTGCCTGTAAGCTTCCGGAACCAACTCATAGGCCTTGAGGATGTGCTTCTTCAGTACCTCATAATCTGCACATTGGTCCATTGGTAGCGCCGAATAAATTTCCTGAGCTTTCCCCACCAGCACACTTTGCACGAGTATGGTCCAGGCCTCCTCCGGCCAGTTTAATTGTCGAGCCACTTTCTCAAAGTGTGGGAAAAATTTCGCGACTTCCTTTTCACTGAACGGTGGAACCAGCCTCACATGTCTGCCCACATCCCAGGTTTTCTGGTTAGGTGTCGACCCCGTCAGCAAGGGTGGTGCCTCTCCCCGTTCTCTCATTAACTCCAGCTCCTTGAATTTGATTTCTTGCTGAAGCTCCATGTCACGTTCCTTTAATTCCCTTTCCGCTTTTCTCTCCTCTGCTTCGAGGTCCCTTGCAGCTCTCCTCTCCTCTGCTTTTCTCCCTTCTAGCCTTTCCTGGAGTTCTCGTTCCCCTCTCCTTTCCTCTGCTTGTTTCTCTTCTCTCCTCGCTTCTGCTTTCCTTTCTTCTTCTTTTAACCTTTGCTGGAGTTCTCGTTCCACTCTCCTTTCCTCCGCTTGTTTCTCTTCCCTCCTCTCTTCTGCTTTCCTTTCTTCTTCTGCTCTTTCCTTTTCTGCTTTCCTTTCTTCTTCTGCTCTTTCCTTTTCTGCTTTCCTTTCTTCTTCTGCTCTTTCCTTTTCTGCTTTCCTTTCTTCTTCTTTAATCCGTTCCTGGCTCCGTAATTGCAACTCCAGTTTCCGGAGCTCAACGTCTTCTGGTTCTTCGGGTAGCCACTCCCAGGCTAACTCGTCCCATGTTCCTAATCCCACCATAGATTGTATCACCGTGGCCTGCAACTCTGCCTTCCTCAAATTAGTTCGGACCTCCAAGTTAAAATGTTTGGCCAATTTCAAGAGGTCCGACTTTAGCAACGCTCGGAACTGTGCCTCACTCGGGGTTACCCCAAAGTTCTGTGCCACAAACGCCATGGTGCCTATCGTTAACACCTGTTAACCTTCACCCAAGACTTTACCCCAATTTCTCCAAAAAAATTTACCAATTAATAATTAATTAATAAATTTTAATTAATAAAAAATTTATTATTTTATTATTTTATACAATTTTAAATCCCGGACGTAGACCCAATTGCGAAACCGCAAATCGTAATTTGGACGAGCCCCCAATTCTGTTATGTGGTCCCCTCGGTGAATACCTGGTCTCGGTGACCCCCGGACCGTGAGAGGAACTCCGCCAGCAAGCTGTATTATATATGCGCTTTCGCCACGCAATCCATATGAATTTCACCCCGCAGACAACTGATGTTCAAGGATGTATTTCCAATGGTAATGATACCATACAATTTCAATGACACAACCACGGAGATTTTCCCCGAGCAATCAACAATACACAACCATCAACAATATTTCAATGACACAACCACGGAGATTTTCCCCAAGCAATCAACAATACACTACCATCAACAATTCCCCAGCCACAATCAATTCCCTATGAGTAAGATGGCCATCTTATATACGGGTGTCCCGGTGAGTACTCACGACACCCTTTTGGTCTCAGTCCCGCACAATGTCTCTGGGCCCCTCCTGACCAAGATGATGGTCGGCGTCGCCGCACTCGGGCGGTTGCACGAACCCCGGGTGGACGTGATTCCACCGGGCAGGTATCGTACCAGGCACCCCGGCTACAGCCCCTCGCGGCCACGCGAAGCGGGGACGGGAAAGCAAGCCAAAAGCCCCACGCCGCTTGCCAGGCGTGGTAGGCCCCAACGGGTGACCCGTACGCGTCTTTTTAGACGGTGTCGCGCACGGCACCAAACGCTGGGTCGGTGCACGGCCACACGACAGTTTGCCGTCCACCGGGCAGGTATCCGTCCCGGTAACTCCTCTCGCCAGACAGGCTCGGGAACGCCGCTCTTCCACACGGCTCAATCAATCCCACCTTTCGTCGGTGCGGGGCGAGGAAGAAGAAGTCCTCGTCCTTTTTCCCTCGTGTCTTTTTCTCTTCCGTTTCCGGTCACTTCCGTTTCCGGCCACTTGTTCAGAAGGGCTCCTGACCCTCCAATCACAACAACCCTTAATATACTACACACGGATAAGCAAAGACCTGAATGGTAATCCACAAACATTCACATAAATATGTAACACACCCCATAGCGGACATTCTCGCACACCTCCTCTTTCGCACACCGTACCTGTCACACACTTCACCAGCGGCCTCTCGCGAACACCCGGGTCCACACCAACCCCCAAGCCGACTGAAGCTCCCCTCACACCATATCCATTTCCGCATATATCGCCACTCACCTTGGCACCTCGTCTCCGCACCTCCTCTGCCACCTGCAAACTCTTTATCTGGTTAGCAAGCACACCATCACGATTTGAGCACCGACCTTGCACATATTCCATTACTTCCTCCTTTATTTCCCTCTTAGTTTCCCTCTGTCTCTTCTTAATTTCACTCACCCCCTCTTCCACCTCCTCTAACTTTTGCTTCACCTCTTTTATTTCCCGGTGCATCTCCTCTATCTCTTCCTCTAACGCCACTTTAACCGTTTCTATGTGCGTCCTCACCTCTCGGTCCTTCGTCTCCATTGCTTCTGTCACCTCGTCCAACCTCGTTGTCAGTCCCTCACGTACCATCTGACATTCCCTCTTCGTCGCTATCAAGTCGTTTTTTAGTTCTTTTTGTGTTGCCTTTAACCCTCCTAGTACCGCAGTGTTCTTTTGTACCTGCTCCACTAACTCCGTCTGTCCCACCGTCAGCTGTTCCACCTCCTGCGTCAGGTCCTCTATGCCCCCTTGTAACTTTGCCGTCCCATTTCTCACCTGTTTCTCCATACGCTTCTCACCTCGTTTTACCTCCTCGCGTACCCCCGAGACCTCCTCGCTTACACCTCGTCTGATCTCCTCCTTCATCTCCTCCATTTCTTTAGTAGATGCCGTCCTCATCTGTCCCAATTCATCCCTCTGAGCATCCAGTTTACCTTCCAACCCGATTTTCACCTCCTCTATCTGGTTCCCCATCCGTTTGATTTCCCGGGCGGATTGCTCCCCTACTTCCCGCAATTTGTCGTCCATTGTATTTTCCAACCCCATTAACCCATTCTTCACCTCTTTTATCCCGTTGTCTAACCCCTCAAATTTATTGTCCAACCCCTTAAAATTATTGTCTAACCCCTCAAATTTGTTTCCCAACTGTTCGCTGGTACCCCTCGCTTCGTCCCTCATTGCCCCCATCATTCTGCTTTCCATTTTCTCACTATCAGCCCTCCTTCTGTCTTCCATTTCTTCACCCGACCTAACCATAAAGGCCTTTATTTGTTCCATAAATAGCCCCCAATCCATCGGCGGCGCTGCTACGGTCGCGGCCGCGGCGACATTTGGTGCCGCTGTAACCATGTGCGCGAGGGCGCCATTTTGCGCACCTGATACTCCCTCAACCACCTCACCATTGCTCTCCTCCATTTCCTCCCTCTGGTCCTGGGTTACCCCTAACCCCTCTTCTAGTTCCCCCACCGGCATCCCGCCACCTTGACTCGCCATGGCACGATTTCCAAATTTAAGTTTTTAAATAAAACAAAATTTTGGGCCACCCGTAATTTTGAGCGCGCTATTCGCACTTCAGGTCCGAATCTCACTCCCAGGCACCAATTGTTATGGACCATGGATAAGATGTTAATTTGCCGAGCGGATGGCGCCGCGGCCCGAACCGTTAACAATGACTAAGACCCGATTCCTTAAACGTGGGCCAAATCGTGCCAGATATTCAATGGGGAAAAGACAAAGACGACGCGGATGTGAAGAAGAAGAAGGAGACAAAAAGGTTTGAAATACGATTATTATTTATTACTATTTACAGGATTGAAAGAAACCAAGGAAGAAGGAAGGATAACAAAATAAAGACAGAAAGAGGGACGGACCAGAAAGGCACAGTGAAAATTCTAGCTTACCTATTACAGTCTTAATTAATACCCTGGACAGAACAAACAAAGATGGACTCACACAAATGGGGAATGGAGGCAGGAGTGAATGGCTGGACCGGGAGGAAGGTTCAGCTCGGACCAGAGGACGGCTGGGTGGGAGGGAGCAGCCGCCGCCCTTCCTCAACAGCAACCTGCCGTCAACGCTCAAGCTGCGATGGTTCAAGCTCCTGTGGTTCAAGCTCCTGTGGTTCAAGCTCCTGTGGTTCAAGCTCCTGTGGTTCAAGCTCCTGTGGTTCAAACTGCTGCCGTGGGGACGTCGTGTACTTTCTCAGGACTCCTTTTCATCACTCCTGCGCACTTCTCTCAGAGGCTTCCTTCTCACTTCTTTCGCGCACTTCTCTCAGAGGCTTCCTTCTCACTACTCCTGTGCACTTGTGTCAAAGGCTTCCCCCGCGCTTCTGTCTGCGGCTTCCGCGCGCGCTTTTTATAACGCCGCGGGCAAATCAAGCCGCCGGCCTCTAGAACACGCCCATCGGTGAGCTCGCCTCAGCCCTGATTGGTCGGCACGACCATCTGGCTCCACCCTTGATGACGATGGGCGGGCACGCCCAGGATTCGGCAGCTCCTCCCCCTTCTTCTCCGAGCCGACCGCATGGCAATGGCGGCAAATTCAGTTGGCAGTAGAGGCTTTGGGAATGGGAATGAAAGGGGATCTATCTATTTGAATTCGGTGCAATGGAGTGTCAATTAATGGAAGACAAGGCCTTACCCTACTACACAGAATAAGGAAATAACTGTCAACAAGGAGGAAATCTATGATTGGCTAACCTGATTGTTTATGAAATAACTACGGAACGACCTTTGACCTTTTTTACACAGACTGGAGGCAGGAGGGTCCAGAATAAAGCAATAAAAACAAAAAAAACAATCCTCATATCCACAACAATATATATGTATACCAGCCCAAAGCACCCGGCGTTGCCCGGGTTCTTTTTGAATGAATTTACTACTATAATTCAGCTTTTACTCGCGGCCGTAGAAGATTGACTACAATAATTCAGCTCAGCTTTTAATTGCGAAATGGGCCCAGCCCGGCCGAGGCAGCCTCGACCGGCCTCGACCAGCCTCGCCACCGTGCCTATAACCTTTCTGGGGCCCGTCCCGACATTTTAAGCTATTTTTGAATGAATTTACTACTATAATTCAGCTTTTACTCGCGGCCGTAGAAGATTGACTACAATAATTCAGCTCAGCTTTTAATTGCGAAATGGGCCCAGCCCGGCCGAGGCGGCCTCGACCGGCCTCGCCACCTCACCTATAACCTTCCCGGGGCCCGTCACGACATTTTTAGTTTCAGAGGTTTCCCACTATCTTTCACCGTGCAGGAGATTAGCACGTGCAGACAAACAAACAAACAAACAAACACTTTCTTTTATGTATACTGTGTGTATATAATATAATATAATATAATATTATATATATATATATATATATATATATATATATATATATATATATATATATATTGTTGTGAATATGAGAATGTTTTTTATTTTGTGGTGGTGGTAAAATGTTGTAAAAGGTTGTTGTAAAAGGTTGTTGTAAAATATCACCCCTCCTCCCTCCGTTGTGGTTGTATAAAGGTCAAAGGGCGTTCCCGTAGTTAGTCCATAAAAAACATACATGCAGGACACGATATATCTTTTCTTTTGATAGTTATCTCTTATTCTGTGTTTTAGGATAAGGCTGTGTCTCCCATTAATTAAAAGTACTCCATTGCACCAGTGAAAGAGAATAGACCCCCTTTCCTTCCCATCCCCAAAAATCTCCCTTTCCATCCCCTCCAAAACCTCCAATGACCTCATATTACATCCCCCTCTTGTCATTGGCGAGCCTCGATTGCCCATATTACCTCCCCTCCAATAACCACCATTGACCACGAGGCTCGGGTCGGAGAAGAAAGGCGTGTCGCACCTCGTCAGAGGGGAGGAGGGGCGCGCCGCCCGTCGTCATCCAGGGCGGAGCCCGAGGGTCGCGCGACCAACCAGGGCCGAGGTGAGCACCCCCGATGGGCGTGTCCAAAGCGCCGGGGGGCGTGATCGCTGGGGGCGCTATAAAAGGGCGCAACCGGAAGTGGACCAGGAGAAGAAGAAAGAGAGATGCACTCTGGGTTGGTCTGGGTCGGTTGAGAGAAAGAGAGGAGGAGTTGGTTGCAAGGAGTTGGTGACAGTCGGTTGCCAGAGAAAGGAGTCGGTGGTCAGTTGGTTGCGGTGGTGAGGAGTCGGTGGTGACGAGTGAGACAAGGCCTGGCAAGGCAAGTGCAGGCGGCCGCAGCAGCGCCACCCAACCGCCAAAGGGGGCCTGAACGGCGGTTCGGAGCAGGGCCGAAACGGAACGGCGGCTGCTGAACGCGCCGGTTGTGCTGCGGGACCCCCCTTGGACCTTTCCTCTCCCTCCAGCCATCCACCTTCTGCCATCCCTGGCATTCCCCGCGTGAGTCAGCGTTCTGTTTGTTCTGTCCTGGGATATAAGTTAAGTCTGTAGGTAAGCTAAATTTGCACTGTGTCACCTGCGTCTTGTGCTTGTAAATAAACGTGACATCTGTCTTTTTGCTTGTGTGTAAATAGTAGGAATAAATGTAGTAGTATTTCAAACCTTTTTTTGTCTCCGTTTTCCTCTTGCATTGCGTCGCTTTTGTCTTTTCCCTCATTGAGCAGCTAGGGTGCGATACAACCAACGTTCGGGTGGAATCGGGTGAGTTTTGTTAGGTCGCGGTTTTAAACCACCGCTCGGTCTATAACATCCTAACCGCGATCAGCAACAATTGGTGTCGGGGAGTGAGATCGACCCGGAGCGCGCTTCACGCGCTCAAAATTATAAAATACCGAAATTTGTTTGTTTTAAAGGAAAAGCCCGAATTTTGAAATCGCGCCATGGCTGTCCAAGGCGACGGGATGCCGGTGGGAGAGATAGAGGGGTTAGAAGTAACCCAGGACTTCGGGGAAGAAAGGGAGGAGGAAAATGGCAATGTGGTTGCGGGAATTTCAGGTGCACAAAATGGCGCTCTCGCGCATGTGATTACAGCGGCGCCAAATTTAGCCACGCCCATGGTCGCGGTAGTCGAACCGGAGATGCCAATGGATTTGAACCTTTTTTTTATACAAATGAAGGCCCTTATGGCCCAGAATAGTGAGCGATTGGAGGGCCAAATGGGGGTAATGGGGAACCGGATGGATGCTCAGAGTGAGCAATTGGGGGTAATGGGAAACCAAATGGGGGTAATGAGGGACGAAGTGAGGGGTACCGGTGAGGGATTAGACAAGAAATTTGGGAAGTTAGACAATAATTTTGAGGAGTTAGACAAGAAATTTGGGAAGTTAGACAATAATTTTGAGGGGTTAGACAACGGGATAAAAGAGGTAAAGAATGGGTTAACGGGGGTGGAAAACAGAATGGCTGCCCAGGAGAATCAGTTAGAGGGGGTAAAAAATGGGTTAATGGGGTTAGAAAATAGGATGGAGGACAAATTGCGGGAAATAGGGGAACAATCCGCCCGGGAAATCGAACAGATGGGGAACCAGATGGAGGAAATACGACGAGGGGTGAGTGAGGAGGTCTCGGGGCTACGCGAGGAGGTAAAGCGAGGCGAAAAGCGTATAGAGAAAGAAGTGAGGAATAATACGGCTAAGTTACAAGGGGGAATAGAAGATCTGACGGAGGAGGTGGAGCAGCTGACAGAGGGACAAACTAAGTTAGTGGAGCAGGTTCAAAAGAACACTGCGGTACTAGGAGGGTTAAAGGCGACACAAAAAGAAATTAAAAACGAATTAATAGCGACGCAGAGGCAATGTCAGATGGTACGGGAGGAACTGACAATGAGGGTGGAGGAGGTGACAGAGATAATGGAGACAAAGGACCGGGAGGTAAGGATGCACATAGAGACGGTCACGGTAGCCTTAGAGGACGAGCTTGAGGAGACGCACGGAGAAATAAAAGAGGTTAAACAAAAATTAGAGGAAGTGGGAGAAGAGGTGAGTGAAATTAAGAAGGGACGGACAGAAGCTAAGAGGGAGATAAAGGAGGAAGTCATGGAATATGTACAAGATCTGTGTTCAAATCATGATGCGGTGCTCACTAACCAAATAAAAAGTTTGCAGGTGGCAAAGGAGGTGCGGGGACGAGGTGCCAAGGTGAGTGGCAATGTATATGATGTGAGGAAAGCTTCAGTCGGCTTGGGGATTGGATTGGATCCGGGTGTTCGTGAGAGGCCGTTGGTGAAGTGTGCGACAGGTCTGGTGTGCGAAAAAAGAGGTGTGCGAGAATGTCCGACCATGGGGTGTGTGAGGAAAAAGTGCACGCCGAGGAGTGAGTGTGCCGTCAGGAGTGAGTCGGTCGTAGCGCGTGTGCGAGGGAGCACAGGGAAGCGCGGTGTGGTGAGTGTTACGGAGGAGGTAACGAAAAAGTGTGCGCGGGAGGATGCGCGAGAAAGGTGTGTTACGGACGGGTGCATGGGGAAAGCGCATGCTGTCAAGAGTAAGGGAGAATGCATGCCTGTGGTGAGTGTTACAGAGGGTGTAACGGGACAAGGTGCGGCAGAGTGTGCGCGAGAAAGGTGTGTAACGGACGGGTGCATGAGGAAAGAGTGCGCTGTCGAGAGGAAGGGTGAGTGCGCGACCGAGAGTGGAGGTGAGAGTAGTGAGAGTGAAACGGAGCGTGAGTTGGTTGTGGCAGGTGAGCGAGGATGTACACCTGGAATAGAAGGATGCACACCTGGAATGGTAGAGCGTGAGTGGGAATGCACGCTGGAATTGGTAGTGAGACACGTGGTTGGGTGTGCGGGTGAGAGCACACCTGTGATTGTCACAAAGGAGGTGACCGAGAAAGGGGCGCGAAGAGGTGTATTGGTGAGGTGTGCGAGCGACGAATGTGTGCCAAGGTGTTCGGTGGTCAGGTGTGTGACCAAGTCGATGGGCGGAGTGAGTGTACCTGGGTGTGTAAGGAAAGGTACGAGGAGAATGGGAACGGCTGCATGTATGAGCACGAAAGGGGTAGCGTATGCATGTAAGCCTGCAGGTGAGGCGTCGACGATAACCGGGTTAAAGGTTAGGTCGACTTTTAGCCGAATCGGGCCCTCGGTGCGTGCTGGGCTTCGCGTGCCGCGAGAACCAGCGGAGATCCGAGCCACGGCGGGTTCGAAAGGACCGCCGTGCGCGATCCACGCTGGGCCTCGCGTGGAGCGGCCGCGTCCGGGCTCCACTCGGCGGAGCGGGCAGCCCGATAGGAAGGGTCGTCATGGCGACCACTTTCTATTGAGACCACTTTCTATTGAGACGTGCCGGCAGGTCGAGATCGGGACATTGGATGGCTTCACGCCGAGGTGGTGCATGGGATCTCGGCCCGGGTAAGCCTCCGTCCCTGCCCCGAATGCGGGACGTATCCAGCCGCTGGCACAAAAGAACCCGCGTTCATTGCTCGGCTGTACGAAGCCGGGCTGTAGATGTGAATTGGCGCACCGAGAGGACCTAATAAGTATACGGGTGATGGTGATAGTGATAGTAGTGATTTGATACAAAATTTAGAAAAGTGAATAGAATTGGCAGTAAATAGAAAATTTTTGACTTGTGGAATCTGGACGAACAAAATTGATAGTGAGAGACCCCCGATGTGGTGGGATGGCAAATCCACCATCCCTCACAGAGTGGGGGCAAATGCGCAATAGTTTATGGGGTGTATGGCAGTGAAAACTAGCCCGGGTGGGTTAGGTTATATGGATAGGGCCCTAGAAGATGACATTAGGTAACGTTAAGTTTAGTTAGTGACTGATACCTGTAGTGGGGACGCAGGTAGATTAGTGTGGATTATAATGACGTGGGAGCGCAATAGTTTAAAGGGACGACTGGGAAGCGCAAGTTTCAGAGGGGAGTAGTTAGCTGAGATGATGCCGTGTGTGTGAGGATTGAACAGGTGAGAATGGAACAGGTGTGATTGCACAGGTGTGCAACTGAACAGGTGTGTGGAGCAGTGTATGAGTGAGTGATGGTGATGTGTGTTGTGTTGACCAACTGGTCCAGGAAGAGGAGGAGGGTGCAGGTGGCACCAGGTAGGATTGCACAGGTGTGCAACGACAGGTGAATGAAAGACAGGTGTATGGAATAAATGGTATGGAGTATTGGAATGGATGGTCGTGGAGTGGGTATGGTGGAAATTGTGGAGTGGAGTGGATGGTGCGAAGGTGTGAATGGGGGAAGAGTGGACCCCCCATCACGGATACCCGGGGCGGGTAGTGTAAGAGTTAGGTAGAGGGTACAGGTAAATTGTGGTTGGATATTGGCATCTGTGGTGCGGTTGGAAGAATGATGTTTGGATGGGTGCATTAGTGTTGTGGAAATGGCTGGGCGTGTAGCCTGTTAGTGTGTGTAGTTGGTTTGGGCACTCCACCACTGTAAGGATGTCGGCCAGGTGAGGCCGCAGGTGGGCTCTGGGAGCCGGTAGTAGTTGTTGTGGATGGGGCCCGAGGATCCGGAGGACGGACCCGGGTAGCCCAGTGCCAGAGGGCACCATGGGGTGACAGAGCCAGGAGAGGGGCTGCCCCCAGTTAGATAGGTTAGGGTGAGGAGCTAGGTAAGCTCGGGTGGCAACTACAGTGGTGGAGGTGTGCAGGTGGGTAGACCTGTTGGGAGAGCTACACGTCGCGGCCCAGAAATTGTGCGAGGGCACCGGGAGATGAATCGGGGGAGTGAGACCCCAAATTGAAAAGCACCACAGTTTGGCCAATGGGAATTGGTTTTTAGAACCCATAGTGTAAGAGGGCCAATGGTTTGGCCGGAGAAAGACCCCGGGTAGTGTAAAGTGTGTTAAAGTCATTTAGAGGATAGTTAGGATGAAGGATCTCCTCGCACCATCTGCACCCACTCACCGGAGGTGACAGGTAACTCCACACCATGCCATGTTTTATTATTTTTTATTGTGCAAATGTTTGGAATGTGAGACGCATCATGACGTGGGTGTGACATTGTGCTTTGATGTTCCATCTCTGCCTCCTTATGAGGATTGATGATGAATTGATGATGGCAAATTTTTGAAGTAGAGGGATTGTGGTGACGAATTTGATATAGGGGAAATATGGGGAAGACGTGACAGTAGTGACGAATTGGTAATGTGTAGGTTTTGTACATATGGGGTAAGGGCAAGGGTGGGCTAGGTAACAGGGGGGTGACGTACGGTAGGGACGAGCTTTCTCACTTCGCCCTCCGTACGCATTTCGCCTTGCATTGCCTTTTTGATGTGTACCCTTGAGACCTTACCCCTCGCTCATCTGTCTTGTCCCCCCTTTTTGTCTCCCACATGAGGACCTGAGCGCCGTTGGGCGCCGAGGGGAGCGTGCGTGGGTCGGCCATTGTGCGCCCGAAATTCCCAGAACCAGCTGTCTGCATCGATGCACCACATTATGGACCACATGTCAGTGGCCGAGCACCACTTATGGACCCCATGGGTTGGGGCAAGGCCCCTCTGCTGGAACCGGCCATGAGGGCCCGAAATCTTGCTGGCGGACCTTGGCCACAGGGCACCGATGCCCCACAGGTGAACCACACGTAGTCGGCCCTGTGGGCCATAAATAAAGATAAATAAAATGGACACGTTTGGGCAAGCTTTATTGCAAATAGGCCGCCAGTAAGCAAAGCAAATGAAAATGACAACAACTGGAAGAAATAATGATAACCAGCAGAGGGAGCCGAAGAGCAAGAGACACCTGCAGGGTTGGGTTTGTTGGTTTTATTTTATTCATTGAACAATGGGGACTGCACCGATTGGTGCTTGGGTGTGTATTGGTGCGTTTTTGGGTGCTTTAATGGTGCATTGATGCAGAGCAGACTGTCCTCCCCCCAGAAAGAACAATTACAGGTCCTGGGTTAGTCAGTGTAAATAATGCTCCCCACCGTCAGTGTATAGTTTGAAGACCATTCCGCAATTCGGTTAACTGTGGGCGTAAGTCTGTTAGGCAGGGTGCAATGGAGCAGCGGGACACATTTATTTATGTTTTAAAACCAGTCGCACTCAGGGTCAGGTTAAAAGTAGAGGGAACTACACCTACATGCCACACTAAGGTAAAAGTAATAGGCCCGGGACGTGCCTAAGGGGAGGAGGGTGCAGTGTTGTGAATATGAGAATGTTTTTTATTTTGTGGTGGTGGTAAAATGTTGTAAAAGGTTGTTGTAAAAGGTTGTTGTAAAATATCACCCCTCCTCCCTCCGTTGTGGTTGTATAAAGGTCAAAGCTACCCTCATTGCTTCTCAATTTCCCCCCTCTCACTCCCCCTCCTCAAAGCATCCTCCCCGCTTCTTCCCCCTTCAAACTCTCACCTCCATCTCCCCCAACCTTCTGCCTCGCTCTTCCCCCTCCTCAAATAACACCTCATTGTGGCTCACCCAATCACCATCAAACCTTTTGTCCGCCCCATCCTTCCCTCTCTCCGAGCTATTCTGAAATCTCTGACACACCTTCAACAGCTCTCCCTACCTCTTCCACCTCTTCCACATCTTACCCTACCCCTCCTCCCCCCTGTTCTGTATCTGATGCTCCCCCTTCCTCTTCATTAACGGTATGGACCTCAAACATCCGGGGCCTTCGTTCAAACTTAACTGATCTCTCCATACAGGTTGCTTCTGTCAAACCAGACGTGATCTGCTTAACAGAAACTTTCCTCCTTTATGATGTCTCTGATTCCATAGTATCTCTCCCGGGCTACTCCCTCCTCCGGTATGATAGACCTGAGCCTCGTCCTGGAGGCGGGGTTGCTATCTTTATCAAAAACTCTCTTCCTCACTCGCCCTGCACTGCACTCTCTCCACCTCACCCCCAGGAATACCTCTGGCTACGGCTTCCCCTTCGCTCCCACCTCTTGTTCATATGTGTGTTGTACCGTCCACCAAACAGTGATGACTCCATCTACATCTCGCTGTCTGATGATATGGACCAACTTCTATCTACTCATCCCAACTCTCTCTTCCTCATATGTGGTGATTTCAACTGTCATCATGCCAGTTGGCTGGGTGTGGGTACCTCTCTCACCAGCCATGGCTCCTCAGCAAAGGACTTCTGCGACTCACTGGGACTGACACAATCTGTCAATTTCCCGACCCGGATCTCAGTCAACGGAACATCTTCTCTTCTGGACTTGGTTATGACTAACTTCCCTGAAAATGTCTGCTGCTCTTCTTCTGCTCCGATCGGATCATCTGATCATGTCCTTGTTAAAGTGGACATCTTTTTTTTTTTCTTTTTTTTTATACAATATCGAGGCTCGTCAAAGAGCGAACATTAATCACACAGAAAGACAAACCGACACATAAAACATATAACATAGGGAGCGGTAGACAAGATGGGGAGAGAGGGGGAAGGACACAAACACAACATTTGAGAGCAGGGACCGAGAGACATGGAGACATCGAGAGATCTGAGAGAGGGCGAGGGCTTTGGGGGGGGGGGGGCGTGGGAAGGGGGCAGTGGGAGAGGTATAAAACATATGGACACTGCCAGGACTTCCAGGAAAGAAGTTGGAATTTCAAACAAGGTGGATCTGGGGTGAATTAGCGGGGGTAGAAAAGATCAAGGTTTTGGATGGGGGAAGATAAGAGATGGTGGTGAACAGCTGTTTTAAAGACCTGGAGGGAGGAGTGGGATTGAAGGGAGTGAGGGAGTTTGTTCCAGAGGCGGGAGAAAAGAGGAATGAAAGAGTGAAGGTGAGCGGAGAGCCGAGATTTCGGCAGTTTAACCATCAGAGGGTTGCTGGCAGATCTTGTGCGACCTGTAGGAATATTTGGGGGACAGAGCACAGAGAGAGCTGGGGGTGCAAGGCCGGAGAGGAGTCGGTAGAAGACAGAAAGACCACCTACCTGCCTGCGGTGAGTGAGTGAAAGGCCCTCAGAGATAGCTTCATCGCGGGAGATTCCAATAATTCTGAAAGCTTTGGTTTCAACAGCGTGAAGCCGAGCTAGGTGTGAGGCAGGAGCACCGGCCCATAGTGGAGAACAGTATTCCATTGAGCTGCGGATGAAAGCCTTGTATGTGGTGAGGAGCTCAGGTGTGCCGAGGAAGGACTTCGCACGACGGAGGATGCCCAGTCGGCGACTGGCTTTGGAGGCCAGCTTGGAAATGTGGTTTTCCCAAGAAAGATCATGGCAGATAGTGAGACCCAAAATCTTGAGCGACAGAACTTCTTGGAGAGGATTCTTGAGAAAGTAGATGGGAGGGTTGTCCAGTCGATCTTTTCGGAGAGACATAGTAAGAGTGTGAGATTTGTCAGGATTGAAAGACATGTTCCACTTGTTTGACCAGTCTGTGATTTTGTCCAGGTCTTCAGAGAGTGAGGAGGCAGCAGACTGCCGATCTGAGGGAAGAGGAATGGAGCGGCAGAGAGTGGAGTCATCAGCAAAGAGATAGAGAGGATTTTCGAGAGAGTCAGAGAGATCATTGATGAAGACCAGAAAAAGCACGGGGCCCAGAACACTGCCTTGGGGAACTCCAGCCTGAACAGGAAGAGGAGATGAGAGAAACCCATTCAGGGCCACACGTTGACGACGACTAGAGAGGAAGTCCGCCAGCCATGCGTGGAGATTTCCATGGATACCAAAGGAGGAGAGTTTGGTGAGCAGAGCGGGGTGCCAGACCGTGTCGAAGGCACGTGATATGTCGAGGGAGACAGCTCTAATTTCCTGTTTGGCATTGAGGACCTCCATCCATTGTTGAGACAGCAGAAGCAGCATGTCCAGAGTAGAGTGACCTTGTCTGAAACCAAATTGATGATCAGAGATCAAGCCATTGGAGAAGAGGAAAGATTTCATATCAGAAGCAATGATGGATTCCATGATTTTGCTGATAATTGGGAGAAGGCTGATTGGTCTGTAGTTGCTAGGATCTGTTTTTTGCACCTTTTTTGTGCAAAGCGGTGATGTTGGCTGATTTCCAAGCAGATGGCAGTTGACCTTGAGCAAAAGAGAGGGTGAAGAGAACAGAGAGAGGGTGAGATAGAGCAGCAGAGCAGGATTTTAGGACCCGTGGGCTGATGCCGTCGGGTCCAGTTGCAGAATCAGAGTCGAGGGTTGACAGAAACTTTTCCACCTTGTCAGGAGGAAAGGACACGGAGTCCAGGAGCAGCAGGGTACGACTGGGTATGGTGGGTACAGAGAGGGATGGGTTTGGGACACAAGATTTAGAGGCAAACACAGAGTTGAGGCATTCAGCTTTTTCACGTGCGGAGTCAGCTGTGTAGCCGTTTGAGGTAAGGGAGGGGATGGAGGGGGAACAAACACCAGAAACGGATTTGACCAGACGCCACCAGGATTTGGAAGAGGGAGACAGATAAGAGAGTTCGGTCTTGAGAACGGAGAGATATTGTTTCCTGGCTCTTCTGAGTGTGGACACACACTTGTTTCGGGCTTTGTGAAAGGAAATGAGATTTCCTTCCGTTGGATTTGCTTTCCAGGAGACGAAGGCAAGTTGTTTCTGGGCAACAGCCTCACCACAAGATTCCGTGTACCATGGACGGGAGGAAGGGTATGACAACTGAAGACGAGATGGGATAAATCTGTGCATGAGAGAGAGCAATTTACTTTGGAAGAATTCCCAGGATGAGTTGATGTCAGAGGTGGTAGAGATGGGAGACCAGTCCAGATGATTGATGGCTGCTTGAAGACCGTGCCAGTTGGCCTGAGTGAAATGCCAGACTCGTCGACGCTGAGCAGGCTCCCTGAGGATGGTCAGAGAGATGTCCACTTTAACAAGGACATGATCAGATGATCCGATCGGAGCAGAAGAAGAGCAGCAGACATTTTCAGGGAAGTTTGTCATAACCAAGTCCAGAAGAGAAGATGTTCCGTTGACTGAGATCCGGGTCGGGAACTGAGACTCGGGTCGGGTCGGGTCGGGTCTCTCTGACCATCCTCAGGGAGCCTGCTCAGCGTCGACGAGTCTGGCATTTCACTCAGGCCAACTGGCACGGTCTTCAAGCAGCCATCAATCATCTGGACTGGTCTCCCATCTCTACCACCTCTGACATCAACTCATCCTGGGAATTCTTCCAAAGTAAATTGCTCTCTCTCATGCACAGATTTATCCCATCTCGTCTTCAGTTGTCATACCCTTCCTCCCGTCCATGGTACACGGAATCTTGTGGTGAGGCTGTTGCCCAGAAACAACTTGCCTTCGTCTCCTGGAAAGCAAATCCAACGGAAGGAAATCTCATTTCCTTTCACAATGCCCGAAACAAGTGTGTGTCCACCCTCAGGAGAGCCAGGAAAGAATATCTCTCCGTTCTCAAGACCGAACTCTCTTATCTGTCTCCCTCTTCCAAATCCTGGTGGCGTCTGGTCAAATCCGTTTCTGGTGTTTGTTCCCCCTCCATCCCCTCCCTTACCTCAAACGGCTACACAGCTGACTCCGCACGTGAAAAAGCTGAATGCCTCAACTCTGTGTT
>NC_136271.1:126669071-126769071 GCF_964187855.1 Myxine glutinosa | reverse complement strand
GGCATCTGGGCAGGAGATGCAAGTGATGGGAGAGGAGATCAGAAGAGGAGTGAGTGAGGAGGTCGGAGGAGTGCGCGAGGAGGTGAGGCACTGTAAGGAGCGCATGGAGAAAGAGGTGAGAAAGGGGACTGTAAAATTGCAAGGTGGTATAGAGGAGTTGACGCTGGGAGTAGAACAACTGACAGTGGGACAAAAGGAGTTGGGGGACCAGGTAAAGAAGAACACAGCGGTAATAGAGGGTTTAAAATCGACACAGAAGGAGATGAAAAAGGACGTAGGGGTAATTAAAAAAGAGTGTCAGACGGTACATGAGGACCTGACGAGGAAAATGGACAAGGTGGTAGAGGTAATGGAGGTTAAAGAGCGGGAGGTGCGGGAGCACATAGAAAAAAATAAAGTGGAGTTAGAGGAAGAACTTAAAGGGGCGCACGAAGAGATGAAGGAGATGAAGCAAAAATTAGAAGAAGTGGAAGAAGGGGTGAGCGAAATTAAAAAGCGACGGAGAGAGGATAAGAAAGAGATAAAAGAGGAGGTAAAAGAATTGGTCCAAAGTCTGTGTTTGGATCGTGATGTGCTCGTTAACCGGATGAGGGATTCGCAGGTGATGGAGGAGAAGCGAAGAGGAAGAGGACCTGGTGTAAGTGGTGACCAATATGGTCGTGCGTATGATGCGCCAGGGGATTTAAGAAGCTTGGGGGTCGAGATGGACCCGGGTGTTCGTGAGAGGCCGTTGGTGAAGTGTGCGACAGGTCTGGTGTGCGAAAAAGGAGGTGTGCGAGAAAATCCGACTCTGGGGTGTGTGAGGAAAAAGTGCGTGCCAAGGAGTGAGTGTGCTGGCGAGAGTGAGTCGGTCGTAGCGCGTGTGCGAGGGAGCACGTGGAAGCGCGGTGTGGTGAGTGTTACAGAGGGTGTAACGGGAGAGTGTGCGCGAGAAAGGTGTGTGACGGACAGGTGCATGAGGAAAGAGTGCGCTGTCAGAAGTAAGGAAGAGTGTCCACCTGTGGTGAGTGTTACAGAGGGTGTAACGGGAGAGTGTGCGCGAGAAAGGTGTGTGACGGACAGGTGCATGAGGAAAGAGTGCGCTGTCAGAAGTAAGGAAGAGTGTCCACCTGTGGTGAGTGTTACAGAGGGTGTAACGGGAGAGTGTGCGCGAGAAAGGTGTGTGACGGACCGGTGCATGAGGAAAGAGTGCGCTGTCAGAAGTAAGGAAGAGTGTCCACCTGTGGTGAGTGTTACAGAGGGTGTAACGGGAGAGTGTGCGCGAGAAAGGTGTGTGACGGACAGGTGCATGGGGAAAGAGTGTGCTGTCAAGAGTAAGGGTGAGTGCGCTGTCAGGAATGGAGGTGAAAGTAGTGAGAGTGACATGGAGCGTGAGTTAGTTGTGACAGGTGAGCGAGGATGTACACCTGGGATGGAAGGATGCACACCTGGAATGGTAGAGCGTGAGTGGGAATGCACGCTGGAGTTGGTGGTGAGGCACGTGGTTGGGTGTGTGAATGAGGGCACACCTGTGATTGTCACAGAGGAGGTGACCGAGGAGGGGGCGCGAAGAGGTGTTTTGGTGAGGTGTGCTACGAACGAATGTGTGCCAAAATGTTCGGTGGTCAGGTGTGTGACCAAGGCTGTGAGTGGAATGAGTGTACCTGGGTGTGTAAGGAAAGGTACGAGGGGCATGGAAACGGCTGGATGTGTGAGCAAGGAACGGGCTGCGGGATGTAAGCATGCAGGTGAAGCATCGACGTTAGACGGGGAAGAGTTTAGAACGACTTATAGCCGAATCGGGCCCTCGGTGCGTGCTGGGCCTCGCTTTGAACGGCCGCGTCCGTGCTCCACCAGGCGGAGCGGGCGGCAGGATAGGAAGGGTCGTCATGGCGACCACTTTTTGGTGAGGCATTCCGGCAGGCCGAGATCGAGCCATGGGATGGCTCCGTGCCGAGATGGTGCGTGGGATCTCGGGCCGGGTAAACCTCCTTCCCTGCACCGAAGGCAGGATGCAGCCAGCCACTGGCACAGAACAACCAGCATCCATTGCTTGGCTTTACGAAGCCGGGCTTTGGACAGGGATTGGCGCACCGAGAGGTATTAGTGAGTCGACTGGGTGATGAGGTTAGTGTTTTGGACCCAAAATTGGAGAAAAACAAAATTTGATGATTGGCAAGGGATTGGCAGTAGTGATTGGCAGATGATGGGTAGTGATTGGCAAATTTTTAATTTGTTGAACTTTGATGTGCAAAATTGGTAGTGAGAGACCCCCGATGTGGTGGGATGGCAAATCCACCATCCTTCCCATATAGGTGGGGCAAAGGAGCAATAGCTTATGGGGTGTATGGCAGTGGAAACTAGCCCGGGTGGGTTAGGATATGGTGTGTAGGGATCTAGCGAAGATGACATTAGGTAACGTTAAGGTTAGTTAGTGACTGATACCTGTAGTGGGGACGCAGGTAGATTAGTGTGGATTATAATGACGAGGGAGCGCAATAGTTAAAGGGACGACTGGGAAGCGCAAGTTTCAGAAGGGAGTAGTTAGCTGAGATGATGCTGTGTGTGTGAGGATTGAACAGGTGTGATTGCACAGGTGTGCAACTGGACAGGTGTGTGGAGCAGTGTATGAGTAGTGAGTGTTGTGGATCAGCGCGAATGCGCTTGGGGAGAGAAGGGTGCCGGTGGCACCAGGTGTGAGAGCACAGGTGTGCAAGTACAGGTGTGTGGAGAAAGTTGGAGTAAGTGGTACGGAGTGGTGTGCATGGTGCGAAGGTGTGGATGGGGGAAGAGTGGACCCCTTTCACGAGTACCCGGGGCGGGTAGTGTAAGTGTTAGGTAGAGGGTGCAGGTAAATTGTGGTTGGATATTGGCATTTGTGGTGCGGTTGCAGAATGGTGTTGTGGATGGGTGCATTAGTGTTGTGGAAATGGCTGGGCGTGTAGCCTGTTAGTGTGTGTAGTTGGTTGGGCACTCCACCACTGTGAGGATGTCGGCCAGGTGAGGCCGCAGGTGGGCTCTGGGAGCCGGTAGTTGTGAGTGGGTGCCTGAGGATCCCGGGTGTGGATCGGGCAGCCCAGTGCCAGAGAGGGCACGGAGTGGGGAGAGAGCCAGAGGGCCTTCCCCAGGTAGTTAGGTTAGGGTGAGGAGCAGGTAAGCTCGGAGGCAACTGCAGTGGTGGAGGTGTGCAGGTGGGTAGACCCACTGGGAGAGGTACACGTCGCAGCCCAGAAATTGTACGAGGGCACCGGGAGATGAATCGGGGGAGTGAGACCCCAAATTGAAGAGCACCACAGTTTGGCCAATGGGAATTGGTTTTTAGAACCCATAGTGTAAGAGGGCCAATGGTTTGGCCGGAGAGAGACCCCGGGTAGTGTAAAGTTGTTAAAGTCATTTAGGAGATAGTTAGGATTGATGAACCTGTCGCACCATACGCAGCCACTTGCCTGTGGTGATGATGATGACTCCACACCTGTGTTTTCTTTGTTTGTTGCAGGAAATGAGATTGCTGTGAGGATTAGTGAGACGCATCACGACGTGGATGAGACATTGGGGTGATTCCATCTCTCCCTCCCTAGGAGGGACTGATGATGAATTGGTGATGGCAAATTTTGATGTTGAGTTGAAAATGGCAAATTTTGATGAGAGTTGAAAATGGCAAATTTGATTGGTTAGGAGGGAGAGAAGACGAATTTGGTATATGGGAGGAACGGGGAAGACAGTAGGGATGTTTGTGGATTTGTAAAGTAGATGTTTATGGGTAGTGTTGTGTTTTGTTGATACAGTAAGGGGTAAGGGAGGGGCCATGTAGGTTACCTGGTGGGGGGGGCGTACGGTAGGAACGTACCTGTCTCACCTGGTTCCCATGTGCCCCCAGTGTGCATCACCTTGCATTGCGTGCACTTTTGCGCCTTTACCACCTTGCTCACTTGTCTTGGTTTTGTCTCCCACCTCCGAGGATCTGGCTTTGGGGTAGAGAGAGAGGAGAGAGAGGTGCTGGCGACGCAGTTGTGGGCCTGCACTTTCGCTGCTTGCTGCCGGGATCGATACACCATATGGACCGCAATGTTTGTGGCCACCCACGATGGACCGCAGTTCGTTTGCGGCCAAGCACCACCCGGGGATGGACCTATGGGTCAACGTGGCACCTATGCCATACAGGTGAACCACTTTTAAGTAACACCAAGTGCACCACAAGAAGAGCAAGAGACACCTGCAGGGTTAGGGGTTGTTGAAGTTATTTTTATACCAATGAACAATGGTGACTGCACCGGATGGTGCTGACTGTGTGGTGGGGTGGTGCTTTTGATGCTGGGAAAGGGTGCTCTGCACGTTATTAAAGGCCGTCGGCCACAGAGCACTCGTGGGTTGGTGTATCGATGTTGGCAAGCGCGCTCTCTCTATGCATAACATCTGCATGTGTTCCTCCAAAAACAGGTCCTGGATCGTAGTGTAAATAGCAGCGTAGTCTTGTAAATAATGCTCCCTACCGGCTGTATGTTTAGTTTGAGGATTCTTTCCGGATTCGGTTATCCTGTGGGTGTGTTTCTGTGAGGAGAAGGGTGCAACGTCGCAGGGGGACATATTTACTCATTTGTGAATATCTGTAAAACTGTCGCACTCAGGGTAGAGTTAATAGTAGAGGGAACTACATTGCGTGCCACACTAAAGTAGGTAAAAATTTATCGGGTCGGGACGCCCCGAGGGTAGAGAAGGGTGCAATGTTGCGAATATGGAATTTGGCCTCCATATCCGCTTGTAAATATTCCCCTATTTTCTCCGATACTCCCCAACTCTCCCTTACCCCATTCCCTAGTCCCATTGTCTGTAAACAACACCCATTAGAGCCGATCTTCCCCTTCATTCCCCCATTAAATGTCGTGCCCAGGTCCCCCGCACCACACGTAGACAATTATAGGACATCTTGCTAGTTATTCTTAATCTATGTCAGTTAAGGACTTGTTTCCATTAATTATGACTCTTCGTTGCACCAGAATGTGATGATATGGCACCAGTAGGAGTTTAGGACCTTCCCATACCTCCCCGCATCTCTTCCCATCATCTCAAGCTCCAACAACAACCACAACAACAGCGGCTTTGCGTCCTCACTCCGGCTCGGTTGGCCGCCATTGAACATGTGCTCGACGGGGTTACCCAGAAGGGGGCTCCCTGTCGGCCCCTCGTCAAGGGCGGAGCCGGTAACCCCCGCACCCAATGAGAAGCCATGGGCCGATGCCATATGGGGCGGAGCTAACGAGCGAGGGCGTGACTCCCCGCCGGATATACGCGGCCCCGCGCCGGACGTGACGTCAGATGCGCCCCGAGCTTGGAAGGACAAGACGCCACCCTCCCGAGCGCTGAGCGACCTCCCCGGCATCTCCACCAAAGTCGCGACCCACGAGCGCTGAGCGACCTCCCCGCATCTGCTGGACACCACCGTACGCGATTCTGTCCCTGAGCCAGGTGCACCTGAGCCATCGACTGCCGCTTTCCTGGCCATCAAACCCCGTGTGAGTGAGCCTTGTCCCGTTTATCTGTGGTCTGTCTAGGGTTAATATAAGAGTGTGTTTAAGTGCCCACCTTCCTATGTTTCCCTCTTGTCCTTGTAATCTAACCTTTTTCCGTACGAATATACTTGAGAACTGAACCCCTGGTGTCGTATTGTGTCATTATAACCCAGCCGGGTGTCTTCTCTTTCCTATTGAGCCAGCGTAGCGCGATTAGTCAACATTCGGGCACAATCGGGTAACTTGTACGGATACGGCGGCCATCCCGCTCGGCCCACCATACCATCAAAGTCGTATCTGTAACAATATGTATATATATATATATATATATATATATATATATATATATATATATTGTTGCGGATATGAGATTGGCCTCCATCCATATCCGCTTGTAAATATTCCCCTATTTCCCCAATACTTCCCAACTATCCCCAATCCCCCATTCCCTAGTCCCATTTTCTGTAAACAACACTCTGTCGACCCGACCTTCCCCTATTTCCCCCATTAAATGTCGCATCCAGGTCCACCGCATCTCACGTAGACAACTATAGGACATCTTGCTAGTTATTCTTAGTCTATGTCAATTAAGGACTCGTTTCCATTAATTCTGACTCTTCGTTGCACCAGAATGTGATTGTATGGCACCGTTAGAAAGTTTAGGACCTCCCAATACCTCCCCGCAGCTCTTCCTCATGGTACAACAACAACAACAACAACAGCGGCGGCGGCGCGGGGAGTGTGCGTCCTCACTCCGGCTTGGTTAGCCGCCATTGAACATGTGCTCCGACGGGGTTACCACGCAGGGGCTCGCTGTCAGCTCCTCGTCAAGGGCGGAGCCCGGTAACCCCCCGCACCCAATAGAAGCGGCGGACCGATTCCATCTGGGGCGGAGCCAACGAGCCGAGGGCGTGGCACTCCCTGCTGAGCATGCGCAGGAAGAGGGAGGTGACGTCAGATGCGCCCTCAGCTTGGAGAGAGAAGACGCCACCTCCGAGCGCTGAAATACCTCCCCGCATCTCTGGACCGGACCGTGTTGATTCTGCCCCTGAGCCAAGGTGCACCTTGTGCTATCGACTGCCTGTCCTTCCCTGCCATCAATCCCCGTGTAAGTCAGTCTTGTCCCGTTTGTCTGTGGTCTGTCGGGGATAGATAAGACTGTGTCTAAGTGCCCATCTTTTCTGTGCTTTACCTCTTACCCTGTAATCTACCCCTTTTCTGCATCACCAATTATATCCTCCTCCGGAGGTCTTGAGAACTGTACCCCTTGTGTCGTTTCATTTATCCCAGCCGTTGTGTCCTTTCCATCATTGATTTAGCGTAGCGCGATTCGGCCAACGTTCGAGTGGAATCGGGTGAGTTGGGCGGGATCGGGTTCTAATCGCGGAGTAACTGTTCGGACACGGTAATACACCACCGCTCGGTAAAATAACATCTAAAACCGCGTCTGTAACAATTGGTGTCGAGGAGTGAGATCGGACCCGAAGCGCGCTTCACGCGCTCGAAATTATTAACGGCGAAATTTGATTTTGTTTTACAAAAATAAAAACCCGAATTTTGAAAGTCGCGCTATGGCAGATCAAGACGGCTGGGTTCCGGTAGAGGAGAGTGAGGCAGGGTCGATCCAGGACCAAATTGAGGGACATGAGGAGAGCGAAGCAGTGAGGGTGGCAGGGTCGCAAAATGGCGTCCTCGCGCACGAGGTTACGGGCGCGCAAAATGGCGCCTCGCACATGGCCACGGCGACCGCGCCCGCGACCGTAGTAGCGCCGCTGGTAGATTTGAACCTTTTTTTAATACAAATGAAGGCCCTTATGGCCCAGAATAGCGAGAAAATGAGGGAGGACATGGGGGCCAATAGCCAATGGTTAGAACAAAGGATGGGGTCCAATAGCGAGAAATTGAGGGAGGACATGGGGGCCCAGATCGGAGGGTTACGGAGTAGAATAGAGGGAGTAGACAATAGATTAGGGGAAATACAGGAGGGGTTAATGGGGGTAGAAAACAGAATGGCCGCTCAAGAGAATCAAATGGAAGGGATGCAAAAGGGGTTAGAGGGGTTAGAAAACAGTATGGAAGGCAAATTGAGGGACATGAGGGACCAAGCGGAAAGGGAAGTTTAAAAAATGGGGCAGCAGATAGAGGGGGTCAGAATGGGGGTAGAAACTAAATTGGATGCTCACAGGGAGGAAATGGAGCAGATGAGGGTGGCATCTGGGCAGGAGATGCAAGTGATGGGAGAGGAGATCAGAAGAGGTGTGAGTGAGGAGGTCGGAGGAATGCGCGAGGAGGTGAGGCACTGTAAGGAGCGCATGGAGAAGGAGGTGAGAAAGGGGACTGTAAAATTGCAAGGTGGTATAGAGGAGTTGACGCTGGGAGTAGAACAGCTGACAGAGGGACAAAAAGAACTAACGGAGCAGGTTCAAAGGAACACTGCGGTAATAGGAGGGTTAAAAGCGACACAAAATGACCTAAAAAATGACTTGATAGCGACACAGAGGCAATGTCAGATGGTACGTGAGGGACTGACAACGAGGTTGGACGAGGTGACAGAGGTAATGGAGACGAAGGACCGGCAGGTGAGGACGCACATGGAAACGGTCAAGGTAGCCTTAGAGGACGAACTTGAGGAGACGTACCGGGAAATAAAAGAGGTGAAGCAGAAATTAGAAGAAGTGGAAGAAGGGGTGAGCGAAATTAAGAAGCAACGGAGAGGGGATAAGAAAGAGATAAAAGAATTGGTCCAAAGTCTGTGTTCGGATCGTGATGATGTGCTCATTAACCGGATGAGGGATTCGCAGGTGATGGAGGAGAAGCGAAGAGGAAGAGGACCCGGTGTAAGTGGTGACCAATATGGTCGTGCGTATGATGCGCCAGGTGATTTAATGAGCTTGGGGGTCGAGATGGACCCGGGTGTTCGTGAGAGGCCGTTGGTGAAGTGTGCGACAGGTCTGGTGTGCGAAAAAGGAGGTGTGCGAGAAAGTCCGACTCTGGGGTGTGTGAGGAAAAAGTGCGTGCCAAGGAGTGAGGGTGCTGTCGAGAGCGAGTCGGTCGTAGCGCGTGTGCGAGGGAGCACATGGAAGCGCGTAGTGAGGAGTGTTACGGAGGGTGTAAAGGGAGAATGCACGCCTGTGGTGAGTGTTACAGAGGATGTAACGGGAGAGGGTGTGCGAGAAAGATGTGTGACGGACAGGTGCATGGGGAAAGAGTGCGCTGTCAAAAGTAAGGAAGAATGCACGCCTGTGGTGAGTGTTACAGAGGGTGTGACGGGAGAGTGTGCGCAAGAGTGTGCGCGAGAAAGGTGTGTAACGGACGGGTGCATGAGGAAAGAGTGCGCTGTCAAGAGTAAGGGTGAGTGCGCTGTCAAGAGTGGAGGTGAGAGTAGTAAGAGTGACACGGAGCGTGAGTTGGTTGTGACAGGTGAGCGAGGATGTACACCTGGAATGGAAGGAAGCACACCTGGAATGGTAGAGCGTGTGTGGGAATGCACGCTGGAATTGGTCGTGAGGCACGTGGTTGGGTGTGCGAGTGAAAGCACACCTGTGATTGTCACAGAGGAGGTGACCGAGGAAGGGGCGCGAAGAGATGTGTTGGTGAGGTGTGCGACCAACGAATGTGTGCCAAAGTGTTCGGTGGGCAGGTATGTGACCAAGTCTGTGAGCGGAATGAGTGTACCGAGGTGTGTAAGGAAAGGTACGAGGAGCATGGGAACAGCTGGAGGTATGAGCAAGAAAGGGGTAGCGTATGCATGTAAGCATCCAGGTGAGGCATCGACGGTAACCGGGTTAGCGGTTAGAGCGACTTATAGCCGAATCGGGCCCTCGGTGCGTGCCGAGCTTCGCGTGCCGTGAGGACCAGCGGGGATCCGAACCACGGCGGTTTCGAAAGAACCGCCGTACGCGATCCACGCTGTGCCTCGCTTGGAACGGCCGCATCCGGGCTCCACTAGGCGGAGCGGGCAGCCCGATAGGAAGGGTCGTCATGGCGACCACTTTTTGTTGAGGCATTCCGGCAGGTCGAGATCGGGCCATGGGATGGCTCCGTGCCGAGATGGTGCGTGGGATCTCGGCCCGGGTAAACCTCCTTCCCTGCACCGAATGCGGGACGTATCCAGCCGCTGGCACCAAACAACCCGCATTCATTGCTCGGCTTTGCGGAGCCGAGCTTTAGAAGTAAATTGGCGCACCGAGAGGCATTAGGAAGTAGACTGTAATGACGAGGATAGTGTTTTGCCCCGAAATTAGAAAAACAAAATTTGATGATTGGCAAAGGATTGGCAGTAATGATTGGCAGATGATGGGTAGTGATTGGCAAATTTTTGATTTGTTGAAATTTGATGTGCAAAATTGGTAGTGGGAGATGCCCGATGTGGTGGGATGGCAACTCTGTCATCCCTCACAAAAAGGGGGGCAAAGGAGCTATAGCTTAGGGGGTTGATGGCAGTGAAAACTAGCCCGGGTGGGTTAGGATATATCGTGTGTAGGGATCTAGCGAAGATGACATTAGGTAACGTTAAGATTAGTTAGTGACAAGGATACCTGCAGTGGGGACGCAGGTAGATTAGTGTGGATGATAATGACGAGGGAGCGCAGTAGTTTAAAGGGACGACTGGGAAGCGCAAGTTTCAGAGGGGAGTAGTTAGCTGAGATGATGCCGTGTGTGTGAGGATTGAACAGGTGTGATTGCACAGGTGTGCAACTGAACAGGTGTATGGAGCAGTGTATGAGTAGTGAGTGTTGTGGATCAGCGCAAATGCGCTTGGGGAGAGAAGGGTGCAGGTGGCACCAGGTGTGAGAGCACAGGTGTGCAAGTAAAGGTGGTGTGGAGAGAGTTGGAGTAAGTGGTACGGAGTGGTGTGCATGGTGCGAAGGTGTGGATGGGGAAAGAGTGGACCCCTTTTCACGAGTACCCGGGGAGGGTAGTTTAAAGAATAGTTAGAAGGTATAGGTAAATTGTGGTTGGATATTGGCATTTGTGGTGCGGTTGCAGAATGGTATTGTGGCTGGGTGCATTAGTGTTGTGGAAATGGCTGGGCGTGTAGCCTGTTAGTGTGTGTAGTTGGTTTGGACACTCCACCACTGTGAGGATGTCGGCCAGGTGAGGCCGCAGGTGGGCTCTGGGAGCCGTTAGTGTCAGTGGGTGCCTGAGGATCCCGGGTGTGGATCGGGCAGCCCGTGCCAGAGAGGGCACTGAGGGGGTGAGAGTGCGAGAGGGCCTTCCCCAGTTAGTTAGGTTAGGGTGAGGAGCAGGTAAGCTCGGGTGGCAACTACAGTGGTGGAGGTGTGCAGGTGGGTAGACCTGCTGGGAGAGCTACACGTCACAGCCCAGAAGTTGTGCGAGGGCACCGGGAGATGAATCGGGGGAGTGAGACCCCAAATTGAGAAGCACCACAGTTTGGTCAATGGGAATTGGTTTTTAGAACCCATAGTGTAAGTTGGCCAATGGATTGGCAGGGAAAGACCCCGGGTAATGTAAAGTTGTTAAAGTCATTTAGGAAATAGTTAGGATTGATGAACCTGTCGCACCATACGCAGCCACTTACCTGAGGTGATGATGATGACTCCACACCTGTGTTTTCTTTGTTCTGTGTGCAGGAAAGGAGAATTGCTGTTGGATTTGTGAGACGCATCACGACGTGGATGAGACATTGGGGTGATTCCATCTCTCCCTCCTTAGGAGGGACTGATGATGAATTGGTGATGGCAAATTTTGATGTTGAGTTGGAGATGGCAAATTTTGATGAGAGTTAGAAATGGCAAATTTGATTGGTTAGGAGGGAGAGAAGACGAATTTGGTTTATGGGAGGAACGGGGAAGACAGTAGGGACGTTTGTTGATTTGTAAAGTAGATGTTTATGGGTAGTGTTGTGTTTTGTGGATACATTCAGGGGTAAGGGAGGGGCAATGTAGGTTACCTGGTGGGGGGGGGGGGCGTACGGTAGGAACGTGTCTGTCTCACCTGGTTCCCATGTGCCCCCAGTGTGCATTACCTTGTATTGCGTGCACTTTTGCGCCCTTACCACCTTACTCACTTGCTCTATTTTGTCTCCCACCTCCGAGGATCTGGCTTTGGGGCAGAGAGAGAGGAGAGAGAGGTGCTGGCTCCGCAGTTGTGGGCCTGTACTTTCGCTGCTTGCTGCCTGGATCGATACACCATATGGACCGCAATTTTTGTGGCCGCCCACCATGGACCGCAGTTCTTTTGCGGGCAAGCACCACCCGTTGATGGACCTCTGGGTCAACGTGGCACCTATGCCATAGAGGTGAACCACTATAGTTGGCCCCCTGACGGCCACAATTTAGAAATGGACGCGGTTGGCGCCTTTCTTTATTTCTAGGGAAGCCAGAACACCAATTTCCACAACACTAATGCGCCCATCCACAATACCAACATCGGCCGGCTGCGACACCACCGGTGATTATTGAACACTTTATTGGTGCACCGGATGGTGCTGACTGTACATGATGGGGTGGTGCTTTTGGTGCTTGGATGGGGTGCTCTGCACATTATTAAAGGCCGTAGGGCCACAGGGCACTCGTGGGTTGGTGTATCGATGCTGGCATGCGTGCTCTCTCTATGCATAACATCTGCATGTGTTCCTCAAAGAACAGGTCCTGGATCGTAGTGTAAATATCAGTCTTGTGTAAATAATGCTCCCTACCGGCTGTATGTTTAGTTTGAGGATTCTTTCCGCGATTCGGTTATCCTGTGGGTGTGTTCCTGTGAGGAGAAGGGTGCAACGTCGCAGGGGGACATATTTACTCATTTGTGAACATCTGTAAAACTGTCGCACTCAGGGTTGAGTTAATAGTAGAGGGAACTACATCTGAGTGCCACACTAAAGTAAGTAAAAATTTATCGGGTCGGGACGCCCCGAGGTAGAGAAGGGTGCAATGTTGCGGATATGAGATTGGCCTCCATCCATATCCGCTTGTAAATATTCCCCTATTTCCCCAATACTTCCCAACTATCCCCAATCCCCCATTCCCTAGTCCCATTTTCTGTAAACAACACTCTGTAGACCCGACCTTCCCCTATTTCCCCCATTAAATGTCGCATCCAGGTCCACCGCATCTCACGTAGACAACTATAGGACATCTTGCTAGTTATTCTTAGTCTATGTCAGTTAAGGACTCGTTTCCATTAATTCTGACTCTTCGTTGCACCAGAATGTGATTGTATGGCACCGTTAGAAAGTTTAGGACCTCCCAATACCTCCCCGCAGCTCTTCCTCATGGTACAACAACAGCGGCGGCGGCGCGGGGAGTGTGCATCCTCACTCCGGCTTGGTTAGCCGCCATTGAACATGTGCTCCGACGGGGTTACCACGCAGGGGCTCGCTGTCAGCTCCTCGTCAAGGGCGGAGCCCGGTAACCCCCCGCACCCAATAGAAGCGGCGGACCGATTCCATCTGGGGCGGAGCCAACGAGCCGAGGGCGTGGCACTCCCCGCTGAGCATGCGCAGGAAGAGGGAGGTGACGTCAGATGCGCCCTCAGCTTGGAGAGAGAAGACGCCACCTCCGAGCGCTGAAATACCTCCCCGCATCTCTGGACCGGACCGTGTTGATTCTGCCCCTGAGCCAAGGTGCACCTTGTGCTATCGACTGCCTGTCCTTCCCTGCCATCAATCCCCGTGTAAGTCAGTCTTGTCCCGTTTGTCTGTGGTCTGTCGGGGATAGATAAGACTGTGTTCTAAGTGCCCATCTTTTCTGTGCTTTACCTCTTACCCTGTAATCTACCCCTTTTCTGCATCACCAATTATATCCTCCTCCGGAGGTCTTGAGAACTGTACCCCTTGTGTCGTTTCATTTATCCCAGCCGTTGTGTCCTTTCCATCATTGATTTAGCGTAGCGCGATTCGGCCAACGTTCGAGTGGAATCGGGTGAGTTGGGCGGGATCGGGTTCTAATCGGGGAGTAACTGTTCGGACGCGGTAATACACCACCGCTCGGTGAAATAACATCTAAAACCGCGTCTGTAACAATATATATATATATATATTGTTACAGACGCGGCTTTTAGATGTTATATTGACCGAGCGGTGGTGTATTTAACCGCGTCCGAACAGTTACTCCCCGATTAAAACCCGATTCCACCCGACGTTGACCAGATCGCCCCACAGATATTCAATCGGGAAATCTCTAAAGCGACCGAAAGAGAAGGAAAAAGAAGAAGAAGAATACGGAGGAAGAACAGATTTATTATACACACACAACAATGGATGGAAGAAGCAGTAACACAGCGAATGGTTAACTTACACTATTCATTTTTACTTAGCCCCAAGACAAACGAACAGGACAGGACGTTCACACTTACACAGGGGATAATTGCAGGCAGGTAAGGCTTGAGATGGATCGCTTGGTCGGGAGCGCGCAGTTCGCAATCCCTCGCGGTTTTGGCGAGAAACCCTCCGTCGTGTATCCACCGCGGTAGACGTCCCGCGCTGGTTCGGCACACCTGCTCCCCTTCTTGGGGCGGGGCCGTCTCCCTCCTTTCAGCGCGTCTTTCCAACGCTGGTCTCCTTGCCGAGTACCTCTCCTCTTTGGCTTGGAGCGTTTCGCATCTCACCGCCTCTCTTTGGTGCAGCCTCTTTGCTCCTCTCCCAGGGTCATCTCCAGCTCTTCTCCAGTCATCTCTCATCTGGTAAAGCAGTCCCTTGCAGTCGCTTTTATCACCTCGAGCGAAATCAAGCCGCCGACTCCGAGGGCACGCCTACCGGGTCACTCACCGCGGTGTTGATTGGCTGTTAGGGCTGGTTCACTCCTTCCCTCTTACGACGAGGTGGAGACACGCCTTTCTTCCCCAACCTTACCTCGTGGCCAATGGTGGTTTGAAGAAAACCGGCCAAAATGCAGAAGGCAATTGGAAGGGAGGTTTTGGGGAAATTGGAAGGGCCTACGCTTATTTTGTTTGATACAATGCAAAGTCAATCTAGTGGGAAAACACATACTTTAGTCTAGTAGGAAGACTAGGTCCCCCTGCACCCCCCGGAGATATACTTCTAATCAGTGTTTCTAGATTGGAAAAAATGTGTAGAAAATGACTAGCTATGGCCCCAAGCTGAAAAAATGTCCCACATACCATTTTTATGCAAATTACTGCTGCCATTATCAAAAAAACGATTTTTGACATATCTCAGCCAATATTGCAGATAATTGAAAAATGAAGGTGTCTAGACCCATGTTTTGAAGGGCATAGATCATGATAGAACTATTCATAACATGATTACATGTGTCTATGGTATACTAGTATGCATATTAATGCTGTAATTACAAAATAATCAGTTTTACAAATGATAAGGATACGTTAATACTGCAGATAACTTAACATGGTACATAAGGGGTCTAAACCCAGGTATTTTCAAGGTTAAATGTCAACAAGATGCTCCTGAGTCTTGCATAGGGGCGGGACATTGGCAGTAACATTGGTACCACTCAACTTTTCTTCCCACCATTGACTTTGTATTGCGAGAGATTTTCACTTGCTTATTTAAAGGTTTCTCACCCAGCCCACGTAAAATCTACCAACTCCTGCTGTTAACTCCCAAACATATTTTTTTATGTTATCCAATCACAGTGCAGAAATGACAGACTAGAGATCCAAATTAGTGCTGCTATAGCTGCCATTTTACATTTCCATCCATGTAACATGCGCGCTCGCGCGCTCGTATCAATTGGTAATGTCGCGCGCTCGTATCAATTGGTAACGTTGATGTTATTGAATACCTCAGTTGAAAGTTCAGTCTTCCATTCCATCTGTGTGTTGTTCTTGGTATTCATCCTCCAATCTAGCCAGGTAAGATGCTAACTATAATGTTACTCACACTCTTGACTTCAGTTTCTGCATGAAATCATAAACAGGCAGAATAACAGCTGAGCCAGCTAGCACCATGTTAGCTAACGTTAAAGCTAGCCTCATCTATGTACAGTATGTTCCTAATGTCGGTGTAACTTAAACTTTTGTTAATGCCAAACATGAGACATATCTGTTGACTTCTGTATATGAATTGAACCAGAAAGAGGCACGACAGCTGAGCTAGCTACAGTAACTTAGCACAATGTTTCATTGGCCTAGATAGCTAACGTTAGTGTGGAAGAATTTAGATGTTTTAGCTATTAGCACTTTTGATGCCACTAAACATGGTTTAGTCAGCTAAAAAGTACCCTAGTGTAGAACATGACTCAGAACCTCTGTTACCTCACTGAAAACTCAGAGCCTCCTTTCACAGGCACTTTTAACATCATTCGTGATTTCTTATTTGTCATTTAACAGTGATGGTAGACATCGACAGCAAGCATGCCCAAAAGAAAACGGAGTGTAGAACCTGCAGCCCAAAGCTCTCCTCCTACATGCATCCTTCATGTACCATCCATGTCTGATCATGGGGATTTCACGCCCCTCCGTAAAATTAAAGGATCTGCTTCAGAAAAACTGCAACTGCTTCAAAAGATCCGGGATAGACGTCTCAACCAACCGCATGACTCCCCATGTCGTATGCAATCAGTATGTGATCAGATCCCGGCAACTCTTCCTGATGACCTAGAAAGAGTAGGATATCACAGCAAGTGTTATAAGCACTTTGTCCGCCACTTTCATCGTCTGGGAGATGATACAGAACCAGGGCCATCAACCTCATCATGGCATCACTCTCCTCGTAAACCAGGAGGTTCTGCTGAACCCATCTTCCCGCCAGAGTGTATATTTTGTGAGAAAGTTGAGACCAAAGATGCTCATCGCAATACTGAGAGGCCTACAACCTTCCCATCCTTTAAAAACAAAGAAAATGCATGGGAGCAAATCGAAACACGGGCTGAGAAAATGGGTCTCTATCGACTCCATCGAAAGGTGAAAAACAAAGACCTCTTTGCATGTGAGGCCAAACACCATCCGTCATGTTTTAAAGCTTTCCGCACAGCATTCTACAACTATGAGCGTGCGATTCACAGAGCCGAAGCACCAAAGGAGCAGGCTTGCATGTCAGCCGCCCATGAAAAGGCATTCAACTCAGTACTGGAACACATTCAAACCCAGGTCATCCAGCAGAATAAAGTTCTACAGCTTTCTTCCTTGCGCTTGCTCTATGTCGAGGAACTGAAACTGAATGGATATGAGAACTCAAATTATCGGTCAGAGAAACTACTGAAACGCCTACAGAATGACCCAATCAAGGAGCATATCCACTTCACGAAGGTTGATCATGACAAATGTGATGTCATTTCTTTCTGGCTTGTGCACAGCTCAAACATAACAGTTTCCAATGCTCTCGCACGAGCATTCACACTCGGAAGCACAAACAAGAACCAAAATGTTGCCCTCCAACTTCGCCAGGGTATTCTACAGGCTTTCAGAGAGTGTAAAGACCAACCATGGCCACCAACAGCTGAAGACATGGAGCTCAATCCTGAAGACATCCTACCTCCAGACCTTGTCCGCTTTCTCAGCGTGCTAATGACTGGCAAGGAGGGCATCGAGACAGAAAAGGTGAAGCGTCTGGTCTTCTCCATTGGACAAGATCTGTGCCGTGCAGTGTCAGATGGAAAATGGAAGTTACCAAAGCACATTCTCCTCTGTGTGACTGTAAGGCACCTGTTCCGAAGCAAACAGCTCACCACAATACTACACAGGCTTGGACACTCTGAGAGCTACGATTTCGCCTTGGAGTTGGAAACTGCTCTCGCCAAGGTCCTGGATGAAGTCTCAACTTATCGTACACCACAAATTGTGACAGGAGAGGGCAACCTTGTATTCCACTGTGAGTGGGACAACTTGAAATGTAATTTTTCCTGAAAAAAAGGTGATTACCTGTGATGTTTGTCTAGATCTGAAACTGGCAGTGACTGGTGATTGAAATGCGGTGCCTTTTTGTGTTTCAGGTCGAGGTACGTGAACTCCCCACGATCTACAGCAACCAGGAAGAGACTGATACCAGGGTGGTTCTGTACCTCCATCATGCTGCTACCATCGGATACAAGAACGCTGTAGTCAGAACACCGGACACAGACATCCTCCTGATCCTGCTCCACCATGCCCACAACATCAAGCTGACGGTGTACCTGGATACAGGGTCAGGGAAGCATCGCCAACTTGTCAACGTCTCTGAGCTGGCAGAATCCCTGGGAGAGGACTACTGTGCCACTCTCCTGGGGTACTATGTGTTCAGCGGAGAAGACTGCACCAGTGCCTTCAAAGGGAAGGGAAAAGTCGGGCCCTTGAAAAAGCTGGAGAAGAATCCCAGGTTTCACAGGGCATTCGGTGAACTGGGTGACAACTGGGATGCCAACCCTGAGGTGGAGAGGCAGTTAGAAAAATTCACCTGTGTGATGTACGGCCAGAGTCGCGAGTCATCAGTGGACATTGTCCGTGCCAAGCTGCTACGAAAAATGGTGGGAGAGGACAAGACCCTCACATCCAAGTCCAAGGTTGATCTGGCTCGCCTTCCTCCATGCCAGTCTGCCCTGAAGCCGCACATCCAGCGTGTGAACCACCGCGTAGCATTGTACAAAAGAGCCGATCAACCTATCATCGAAAAGCCAAAACCTTATGAGGAGCAAGGATGGATAAGGACTGATGAAGGACTGTTGAAACCAATGTGGTCCAGTGGTCCCATCCTACCAACCTCACTGGTGGATCTTCTGAACACAGGAGAGCACGAAGAGGAGGAGGAAGAGGAAGGAGAAGAAGAGTTTGACTCTGACGATTTCGATGAAAATGATGATGACTGACTCAGTGTAGAATCACTAATGCTAATGATGTTTATCTAAAACAAGCAAGAGAAGAGTGGTCACATTGAGTGCTAGGACTATTTTGACAGTTGTAATATTTATAAAAATAAAACTTTGTGTTAACGTCTGTGTAGACGGACCTTAATATGAGTCTATTATTTCGTAAAACTGTGATTATTTTGTAAATAAAGCACTAATTAGCATACTAGTATACCATAGACACATGTAATCATGTTATGAATAGTTCTATCATGATCTATGCCCTTCAAAACATGGGTCTAGACACCTTCATTTTTCAATTATCTGCAATATTGGCTGAGATATGTCAAAAATCGTTTTTTTGATAATGGCAGCAGTAATTTGCATAAAAATGGTATGTGGGACATTTTTTCAGCTTGGGGCCATAGCTAGTCATTTTCTACACATTTTTTCCAATCTAGAAACACTGATTAGAAGTATATCTCCGGGGGGTGCAGGGGGACCTAGTCTTCCTACTAGACTACTTAGCCTACATGGAATAAGGAAATACACTATTTAAAAGATATATCGTGACCTGCGTGTATATTTCATGCAATTAACTAGGACGCTGACTGCGACCATTATTTACATTACAGGGTGGTACCATACGTTTGTAACGTTCACATTGTAACGTTTCCATTGTAACGTTTTCACATTCATAACACTTCCTCCAAAATTGTTACACTTCTCAAAAACCGTTACACTTCTCAAATTCGTTACACACTTCTCAAAATCGTTACACACTTCTCAAAATCGTTACAATATATATATATATATATTGTAACGATTTTGAGAAGTGTGTAACGAATTTGAGAAGTGTAGCGGTTTTTGAGAAGTGTAACAATTTTGGAGGAAGTGTAATGAATGTGAAAACGTTACAATGGAAACGTTACAATGTGAACGTTACAAACGTACGGTACCACCCTGTAATGTAAATAATGGTCGCAGTCAGCGTCCTAGTTAATTGCATGAAATATACACGCAGGTCACGATATATCTTTTAAATAGTGTATTTCCTTATTCCATGTAGGCTAAGTATGTGTTTTCCCACTAGATTGACTTTGCATTGTATCAAACAAAATAAGCGTAGGCCCTTCCAATTTCCCCAAAACCTCCCTTCCAATTGCCTTCCGCATTTTGGCTGGTTTTCTTCAAACCACCATTGGCCACGAGGTAAGGTTGGGGAAGAAAGGCGTGTCTCCACCTCGTCATAAGAAGCAAGGAGTGAACCAGCCCTAACAGCCAATCAACACCGCGGTGAGTGACCCGGTAGGCGTGCCCTCGGAGTCGGCGGCTTGATTTCGCTCGAGGTGATAAAAGCGACTGCAAGGGACTGCTTTACCAGATGAGAGATGACTGGAGATGAGCTGGAGATGAGCTGGAGAGGAGCAACGAGGCTGCACCAAAGAGAGGCGGTGAGATGCGAAACGCTCCAAGCCAACGAGGAGAGGTACTCGGCAAGGAGACCCGCTTTGGAGAGACGCGCTGAAAGGAGGGAGACGGCCCCGCCCCAAGAAAAGGAGCAGGTGTGCCGAACCAGCGCGTGACGTCTGCCGCGGTGGATACACGACGGAGGGTTTCCCGCCAAAACCGCGAGGGATTGCGAACGGCGGCCTCCCGACCTTGCCTCCATCTCAAGCCTTACCTGCCTGCATTATCCCCTGTGTAAGTGTGAACGTCCTGTCCTGCTCGTTTGTCTTGGGGCTAAGTAAAAATGAATAGTGTAAGTTAAGGATTCGCTGTGTTACTGCTTCTTCCATCCATTGCTTGTGTGTGTATAATAAAATCTGTTCTTCCGCCGTATTCTTCTTCTTCTTCTTTTTCATTCTCTTTCGGTCGCATTAGAGGTTAACCCGATTGAATATCTGTGGGGCGATCTGGTCAACGTCGGGTGAAATCGGGTTTTAATCGGGGAGTAACTGTTCGGACGCGGTTAAATACACCACCGCTCGGTCAATATAACATCTAAAAGCCGCGTCTGTAACAATTGGTGTCGAGGAGTTGGATTCGGACCTGGGACTAAATTTGTTAGGCCCAAATTTTGGAACACCAATTGTACTATTAGAGTAACAATTGGTGTCGAGGAGGGAGATCGGACCCGAAATCGGACCCGAAGCGCGCTTAACGCGCTCAAAATTACAAGCTGCCGAAATTTATTTTGTTTTATAAAGCAAAACCCGAATTTTGAGATCGCGCCATGGACAATCAAGGCGATCGGATGTCGGTGGGAGAGATAGACAGGGTGGAATCGACCCAGGACCTCGGGGAAATGTATGTGGAGGAAAGGGAGGAGGAAAATGGCAATGTGGTTGCGGGAATATCAGGCGCGCAAAATGGCGCGCTCGCGCACGTGGTTGAAGGGTCCCAAAATAGCGGCGCCGCGGAGGGCGAGCCCGCGGTGGCGGCTGGGGACGCTGGGCAAACCGGGTTTGACCTCAGATTATTCTTGACCCAACTGAATGCAAAAATGGATAGGATGGGGGGCCAAATGGGGGTAATGGGAAACCAAATGGGGGTAATGGGGAACCGGATGGATGCTCAGGGTGAGCAATTGTGGGTAATGAGGGACGAAGTGAGGGGTACCGGTGAGGGATTAGACAAGAAATTTGGGAAGTTAGACAATAATTTTGAGGAGTTAGACAAGAAATTTGGGAAGTTAGACAATAATTTTGAGGAGTTAGACAAGAAATTTGGGAAGTTAGACAATAATTTTGAGGGGTTAGACAACGGGATAAAAGAGGTAAAGAATGGGTTAACGGGGGTGGAAAACAGAATGGCTGCCCAGGAGAATCAGTTAGAGGGGGTAAAAAATGGGTTAATGGGGTTAGAAAATAGGATGGAGGACAAATTGCGGGAAATAGGGGAACAATCCGCCCGGGAAATCGAACAGATGGGGAACCAGATGGAGGAAATACGACGAGGGGTGAGTGAGGAGGTCTCGGGGCTACGCGAGGAGGTAAAGCGAGGCGAAAAGCGTATAGAGAAAGAGGTGAGAAATAATACGGCAAAGTTACAGGGGGGAATAGAAGATCTGACGAAAGGAGTAGAACAGCTGACAGTGGGACAAAAGGAACTAGCGGACCAAGTGGAAAAGAACACTGCAATCATCGGGGGTTTAAAAGCAACACAAAAGGACATTAAAAATGAATTAATAGCGACACAAAAGGAATGTCAAATGGTACATGAGGGATTGACGAAGAGGTTGGAAGAGGTGACAGAAGTAATGGAGACGAAGGACCGGGAGGTAAGGACGCACATAGAAACGGTTAAAGTAGCGATGGAGGAAGAAATAGAGGGGGCGCACCGGGAGCTGAAGGAGGTAAAGGAAAAATTAGAGGAGGTGGAAGAAGGGGTGAGTGAAATTAAGAAGAGACGGAGGGAAACTAAGAGGGAGATAAAGGAGGAAGTCATAGAATATGTACAAGGTCTGTGTTCAAATCATGATGAAGTGCTCACTAACCAAATAAAGAGTTTGCAGGTGGCAAAGGAGGGGCGGAGACGAAGTACGGAGGTGAGTGGCAATGTATATGATGTGAGGAAAGCTTCAGTCGGCTTGGGGATTGGTTTGGATCCGGGTGTTCGTGAAAGGCCGTTGGTGAAGTGTGTGACAGGTCAGGTGTGCGAAAAAAGAGGTGTGCGAGAATGTCCGACCATGGGGTGTGTGAGGAAAAAGTGCACGCCGAGGGGTGAGTGTGCCGTCAGGAGTGAGCCGGTCGGAGCGCGTGTGCGAGGGGGTACATGGAAGCGCGGTGTGGTGAGTGTTACGGAGGAAGTAACGAGAGAGTGTACACCTGTGGTGAGTGTTACGGAGGAAGTAACGAGAGAGTGTACACCTGTGGTGAGTGTTAGGGAGGAAGTAACGAGAGAGTGTACACCTGTGGTGAGTGTTACAGAGGATGTAACAAGAAAGCGTACGTCTGTGGTGAGTGTTACAGAGGGTGTAACGGGAGAGTGTGCGCGAGAAAGGTGTGTAACGGACAGGTGCATGAGGAAAGAGTGCGTTGTCAAGAGTGGAGGTGAGAGTAGTGAGAGTGAAACGGAGCGTGAGTTGGTTGTGACAGGTGAGCGAGGATGTACACCTGGGATGGAAGGATGCACACCTGGAATGGTAGAGCGTGAGTGGGAATGCACGCTGGAGTTGGTGGTGAGGCACGTGGTTGGGTGTGCGAACGAGGGCACACCTGTGATTGTCACAGAGGAGGTGACCGAGGAGGGGGCGCGAAGCGGTGTATTGGTGAGGTGTGCGAGCAACGAATGTGTGCCAAAGTGTTCGGTGGTCAGGTGTGTGACCAAGGCTGTGAGTGGAATGGGTGTACCTGGGTGTGTAAGGAAAGGTACGAGGAGCATGGGCACAGCTGGATGTGTGAGCAAGGAACGGGCTGCGGGGTGTAAGCGTCCAGGTGAAGCATCGACGTTAGACGGGGTAGAGTTTAGAACGACTTATAGCCGAATCGGGCCCTCGGTGCGTGCTGGGCCTCGCTTTGGACGGCCGCGGCCGGGCTCCACTAGGCGGAGCGGGCGGCTGGATAGGAAGGGTCGCTATGGCGACCACGTTTTGTTGAGACGTGCCGGCAGGTCGAGATCGGGACATTGGATGGCTCCACGCCGAGGTGATGCGTGGGATCTCGGCCCGGGTAAGCCCCGCCCCTGCCCCGAATGCGGGACGCATCCAGCCGCCAGCACAAAAGAATCCGCGTTCAGTGCTCGGCTGTACGAAGCCGGGCTGTAGATGTGAATTGGCGCACCGAGAGGATGTAGTAAGTAGACGGGTGATGGTGATAGTGATAGTGATTTAAAACGAAATTTAGAAAAGTGAATAGAATTGGCAGTAAATGGAAAATTTTTGAATTGTTGGATTTGGACGAGCGAAATTGGTAGTGAGAGACCCCCGATGTGGTGGGATGGCAAATCCACCATCCTTCCCATGTGGGGGCAAAGGAGCAATAGCTTATGGGGTGTATGGCAGTGAAAACTAGCCCGGGTGGGTTAGGTTATATTGATAGGGCCCTAGCGAAGATGACATTAGGTGACGTTAAGGTTAGTTAGTGACTGATACCTGTAGTGGGGACGCAGGTAGATTAGTATGGATGATAATGACGTGGGAGCGCAATAGTTTAAAGGGACGACTGGGAAGCGCAAGTTTCAGAGGGGAGTAGTTAGCTGAGATGATGCCGTGTGTGTGAGGATTGAACAGGTGAGAATGGAACAGGTGTGATTGCACAGGTGTGCAACTGAACAGGTGTGTGGAGCAGTGTATGAGGGAGTAGTGGTGATTGCGTGTTGTGTTGACCAAATGGTCCAGGAAGAAAGGAGGGTGCAGGTGGCACCAGGTAGGATTGCACAGGTGTGCAACGACAGGTGAATGAAAGACAGGTGTATGGAATAAATGGTCTGGAGGATTGAAATGGATGGTCGTGGAGTGAGAATGGTGGAAATTGTGGAGTGGAGTGGATGGTGCGAAGGTGTGAATGGGGGAAGAGTGGACCCCCATCGCGGATACCCGGGGCGGGTAGTGTAAGTGTTAGGTAGAGGGTACAGGTAAATTGTGGTTGGATATTGGCATCTGTGGTGCGGGTGACAGAATGGTATGTGGATGGGTGCGTTGGTGTTGTGGAAATGGCTGGGCGTGTAGCCTGTTAGTGTGTGTAGTTGGTTTGGGCACTCCACCACTGTGAGGATGTCGGCCAGGTGAGGCCGCAGGTGGGCTCTGGGAGCCGGTAGTAGTTGTTGTGGATGGGGCCCGAGGATCCGGAGGACGGACCCGGGTAGCCCAGTGCCAGAGGGCACCATGGGGTGACAGAGCCAGGAGAGGGGCTGTCCCCAGTTAGTTAGGTTAGGGTGAGGAGATAGGTAAGCTCGGGTGGCAACTACAGTGGGGGAGGTGTGCAGGTGGGTAGACCTGTTGGGAGAGGTACACGTCGCAGCCCAGAAATTGTGCTAGAGCACCGGGAGATGAATCGGGGGAGTGAGACCCCAAATTGAGAAGCACCACAGTTGGGCAATGGGAATTGGTTATTAGAACCCATAGTGTAAGTTGGCCAATGGATTGGCAGGGAGAGACCCCGGGTTGTGTAAAGTGTGTTAAAGTCATTTAGAGGATAGTTAGGATGAAGGATCTCCTCGCACCATCTGCATCCACTCACCTGAGGTGACAGGTACTCCACACCATGCCATGTTTTGATTATTTTTTTTTTATGATGCAAATGTTTGGATTGTGAGACGCATCATGACGTGGGTGTGACATTGTGCGTAATTCCATCTCTCCCTCCTTATGAGGATTGATGATGAATTGGTGATGGCAAATTTTGAAGTAAAGGGATTGTGGAGACGAATTTGGTATAGGGGAAATATGGGGAAGACGTGACAGTAGTGACGAATTTGTAAATGTGTAGATTTTTGTACATATGGGGTGAGAACAAGGGTAGGGTAGGTGACAGGGGGGTGACGTACGGTAGGGACGAGCTTTCTCACTTCGGCCTCCGTACGCATTTCACCTTGCATTGCCTTATTGACGTGTACCCTTGTGACCTTACCCCTCGCTCAATTGTCTTTCTTTTGTCTCCCACATGACCTGTGCGCCATTGGGTGCCGATGGGAGCGTGCGTGAGGTGGCCATTGTGCGCCCGAGATTCCCAGAACCAGCATGCATTGCGTTGATGTACCACTTTATGGACCGCTGTTCTGCGGCCAAGTACCACTTGATGGACCCCAGGTTCTGGGGCAGGGCACCTCTGTTGGAGACCGGCCATAGTGGCCAGGGAATCTTGCTTGCGGACCTCGGTAAGGTGGCACCTATGCCAAACAGGTGGACCACCCTTAGTTGGCCCCTGAGGCCCTAAATAAAAATGGACACAAGTTGTGCTTTTTATTATTTCCAACTAGGCCGCATGAAGCCTGAAGACGTCGGGAAGAACATCGGCCCAGCAGAGAAAGAGAAGACCACCACCAGTTCTTTTGTTGTGTTTATTATGAGCCATGGTGACTGCGCACTGGTTGGTGCTTTTGGGTGCTTTGTGGTGTTTGGTGCTTTTGGGTGCTTTGGTGGTACTGGTACTGGTGCATCGATGCAATGCGTGCTGTCTCCTCCCTCCCAACAGGAATTTCTTTCTCTTGTTCCCTAAAAAGAAAAAAGAAAAAACAACAAAAAAAAAACACAGGTCCTGGGTTGCGTTGTAAATAAGAAATCACGTCATTGTAAATAATGCTCCCCACCGTAAATGTATAGTTTGAGAATAATTCCGTAATTCGGTTAGCTGTAGGCTTGAGTCTGTTAGACAGGGTGCAATGCAATAGGGGGACATACTTATTTGTGTTTTAAAATTGTCACACTCAGGGTCAGGTTAATTGTAGAGGGAATTACACCTACGTGCCACACTAAGTTAAAGTTTAATAGGTCCGAGGACGGACCTGAAGAAAGGGGGGTGCAGTGTAACGATTTTGAGAAGTGTGTAACGAATTTGAGAAGTGTAGCGGTTTTTGAGAAGTGTAACAATTTTGGAGGAAGTGTAATGAATGTGAAAACGTTACAATGGAAACGTTACAATGGTGAACGTTACAAACGTACGGTACCACCCTGTAATGTAAATAATGGTCGCAGTCAGCGTCCTAGTTAATTGCATGAAATATACACGCAGGTCACGATATATCTTTTAAATAGTGTATTTCCTTATTCCATGTAGGCTAAGTATGTGTTTTCCCACTAGATTGACTTTGCATTGTATCAAACAAAATAAGCGTAGGCCCTTCCAATTTCCCCAAAACCTCCCTTCCAATTGCCTTCCGCATTTTGGCTGGTTTTCTTCAAACCACCATTGGCCACGAGGTAAGGTTGGGGAAGAAAGGCGTGTCTCCACCTCGTCATAAGAAGCAAGGAGTGAACCAGCCCTAACAGCCAATCAACACCGCGGTGAGTGACCCGGTAGGCGTGCCCTCGGAGTCGGCGGCTTGATTTCGCTCGAGGTGATAAAAGCGACTGCAAGGGACTGCTTTACCAGATGAGAGATGACTGGAGATGAGCTGGAGATGAGCTGGAGAGGAGCAACGAGGCTGCACCAAAGAGAGGCGGTGAGATGCGAAACGCTCCAAGCCAACGAGGAGAGGTACTCGGCAAGGAGACCCGCTTTGGAGAGACGCGCTGAAAGGAGGGAGACGGCCCCGCCCCAAGAAAAGGAGCAGGTGTGCCGAACCAGCGCGTGACGTCTGCCGCGGTGGATACACGACGGAGGGTTTCCCGCCAAAACCGCGAGGGATTGCGAACGGCGGCCTCCCGACCTTGCCTCCATCTCAAGCCTTACCTGCCTGCATTATCCCCTGTGTAAGTGTGAACGTCCTGTCCTGCTCGTTTGTCTTGGGGCTAAGTAAAAATGAATAGTGTAAGTTAAGGATTCGCTGTGTTACTGCTTCTTCCATCCATTGCTTGTGTGTGTATAATAAAATCTGTTCTTCAGCCGTATTCTTCTTCTTCTTCTTTTTCATTCTCTTTCGGTCGCATTAGAGGTTTCCCGATTGAATATCTGTGGGGCGATCTGGTCAACGTCGGGTGAAATCGGGTTTTAATCGGGGAGTAACTGTTCGGACGCGGTTAAATACACCACCGCTCGGTCAATATAACATCTAAAAGCCGCGTCTGTAACAATATATATATATATATATTGTTACAGTCCGCGGATTAGATGTTATTTACCGAGCGGTGGTATTGCCGCGACCTAACAGTTCCCCCGATTCTTCCCCAACTCACCCGATTCACCCAGACGTTGGCCAAATCGCGCTATGCCAAATCAATGATAGAAAGGACACGACGACTGGGAAAGAGGAAACGACGCAAGGGGTACAGTTCTCAAGACCTCCGGAGGAGGGTATAATTACAGTGGTGGAGAAAAGGGGTAGATTACAAGGCAGTGAGGTAAAGACACAGAAGAGATGGGCACTTAATTACCGTCTTATCTTATCCCAGACAGACCACAGACAAACGGAACAAGGCAGACTTACACAGGGATTGATGGCAGGAAGGGACAGGTAGGTCGATAGCACAAGGTGCACCTTGGCTCGGGGACAGGATAAAGCACGGTCCAGAAGATGCGGGGAGGTGTCACAGCACTCGGAGGGGACGTCTTTCTTTCTCCAAGCTCAGCGCGCATCTGACGTCACCTCCCCCTCACTGCGCATGCTCAGCGGGGACACGCCCTCGGCTGGTTGGTTCCGCCCCACTGGGGCCGGTCCGCCGCTTCCATTGGGTGCGGGGGTTACCGGGCTCCGCCCTTGACGAGGAGCTGACAGGGAGCCCCTATTTGGTAACCCCGTCGAGCACATGTTTGATGGCGGCTCGTTGGGAAGGCCTGGTGCCCTCCCAACACCCCCTACCAACCAAGCCGGAGTGAGCACGCGCACTTCCTGCGCCCATTGTTGTTGTTGTTGTTGTTGTTGTTGTTGAACTGTGAGGAAGAGCTGCGGGGAGGTATTGGGAGGTCCTAAACTTCCTAACGGTGCCATACAATCACATTCTGGTGCAACGAAGGGTCAGAATTAATGGAAACGAGTCCTTAACTGACATAGACTAAGAATAACTAGCAAGATGTCCTATAGTTGTCTTACATGAGATGCGGTGAACCTGGGCACGACATTTAATGGGGGAAATAGGGGGAGGTCGGGTCTACAGAGTGTTGTTTACAGAAAATGGGACTAGGGAATGGGGGATTGGGGATAGTTGGGAAGTATTGAGGAAATAGGGGAATATTTACAAGCGGATATGGATGGATGCAAATCCCATATCCGCAACAATATATATATATATATATATATATATATATATATATATATATATATATACACACACACACACACACTACCGGTCAAAAGTTTTAGAACACCTCAATTTTTCCAGTTTTTATTGAAATTTACGCAGTTTAATGTCCAGTGAATAACCTGAAATGGTACAAAGGTAAGCAGTGAACTGCTCGAGGTTAAAAAAAGTTTAGGTTAGCAAACAGGGAAAATAATGTAAATTGCAGTTATATTGTAAAAAAAAAAAGTCCTTCTTCAGGGAACAAGTAATGGGTTAACAACTTACAGCTGTTCTGCAGCAATGTAAGTAAATTAAGCCTTGAAAGTTGATGCAAACAATTCCGACAGGTGTCCCAACCTCTGCTGATTACTTGATCACAAACCCCCTGTCTGTATAAAAGCAGTATTGGAGCAGACTGTTATTACACCCTCTGAAGCATTATTTGGACAATATTTCACTGCAGGAAGTAGTATATTGGAAACTGGAGGAAACTCTGACAGGAAGAGGTCTGGCAGACCCAAAGCCACAACAGAATCAGAAGACAAGTTTCTGAGAGTCAACAGCTTGCGTGACAGGCGGCTCACAGGACAACAGCTTCAAGCACAGCTTAACACTGGTCGAAGTAAGCGAGTCTCAGTTTCAACTGTGAAGAGAAGACTTCGAGCTGCAGGTTTGACAGGTCGAGTGGCAGTAAGAAAGCCATTGCTAAGATGGCAAAATAAGAAAAAGAGGCTTGCCTGGGCCATGAAGCACTGCCAGTGGACTACTGAAGACTGGAAGAAGGTCTTATGGACCAACAAAACAACAACAGGCATTTTAAGGCCATTTTCCCTGCAAGAGCCGGGGTTAGCCTTGCGGTACCCATGACAATGTTCTCCATTTTGCCCTATTTTCTGCATCTCCCCTTGTTAACCCCCATGCCCGCATTTCTTCTTCGACCATCTTTAGCCAATTCTTTTTTGGTCTTCCCCGTCCTCTACTTCCTTCTACATTCATTTCCATCACTCTTCTCAACCAGTCACTTTCATTCTTCCTCAACACATGACCAAACCATCTCAAACTGTTTCTCAAATCATCATCATCATCATCTCAAAATCAGCATCCATCACAAGCTCTATTCCCATCATCTTTCGCAATTCATCATTTGTCTTCCTCTCTCTCATCGATACTCCACACATCCACCGAACCATTCGAATTTCCACCCTTTCCAGCCTTCGTTGCTGCTCAACGTTCATTACCCATGTCTCGCTCCCATAAATCATAACACTTCTCACACATGCAGCATACACCTTTCCCTTCAGCTTCAACGACACTCCCCTCCTCGTCAGCACGCCACTCAGTTCCCGAAACTTCTTCCATGCACATCTCACTCGAGCAACCGTTGCCAAGTCTGATCCACCTTCTCCATTCAGCATGTCTCCTAGCTAACAAAATGTTTTTACACCTTTCAGCTTCACGCCATCTCCAAGATCCAACTCAACATTTCCTCCATCTGCAGCTCCCTCTGTGCACACCTTACACTTGAATGTAGCGGCCACACTGGTTAATGACCCTCTCAAACCACTACATTTTTGATGAACCCACTCAGCGCACATTGTACATTGAATGGAATTCACTCTGACACCTTTCCTGCACACAGCACACGGCCACTTCCCAGTTCTTTCCACCTCACCACATGCTTTACCACTTGCCATGACCTTCGTTTTTCTGATATTTACCTTCAGACCTTTTGTCTCCATACATTCCTTCCACTTGTTCATCTTCTCCTTCAGTCCATCCATACTTTCCGCAATCAACACCAGATCATCTGCATACAACAACTCCCATGGTAAACCCTCCTTTACGTTCTGAGCCAGCACCTTCATCACAGCTACAAATAGTAGTGAACTTAGTACCGACCCCTGATGCACTCCCACCTTCACTTCAAACTCACCACTGTTCCCATCCTTCGTCCTTACAGCTGTGCGCGCTCTTTTGTACATTGCCATCACTACTCTGATCAACCATTCCTCCACTCCTAACTTCCTCAATGCCCATGTCACTCCTTCACGTGGAACCCTATCGAATGCTTTCTACAGATCAACAAACCCAAGAAACAACTTCTTCCTCTTCTCCATGTACTTCCCTGCAACTGCCTCACAATAAAAAGCGCGTCTGTCATTCCTTTTCCTGGCATAAATCCAAACTGCATTTCGTCAATCTTCACTTTCTTCCTTATCCTCTCTTTCCAATACCTTCATTCCATGCTCCAATTACTTTATCGCTCAATACGATCCACAGTCCAGAGGGTCACCTTTCCCCTTGTATAGAGGGACGAGGGTACTCAGTTCCCAATCCACTGGTATGCGGCCTTCTTTCACCACCAGATTGCAGATCTCTGTCATTCTCTTTACATACCGGTGTGTACCCCGCTATAGAATAGGTACACCGTATCCTTGCGTGTCGTAAGAGGCGACTAAAAGGGTTGGCGTCAGGAAGGGCATCCGACCATAAAAAACATTGCCTCAAAAAGAGAACCATGACAATTACAGCTACATATGGGCAGGGTACAGCCCGAAGTACCCCGTGGGGGACCCCACTCCGTCTCGTCAAAACTCAAGGTGGGGAACCCAATGGAAGCAAGAGTGGAAATGAATCCATTTATGACGACGAAACATCTGATGCCCGACGTGGAGATCGGTTTCTGAGGTTTGGGACATGGAATGTAGGGACAATGACAGGGAGATCAGGAGAAGTGGTGGAAGTATTGGTCAGAAGAAGAGTGGACATATGTTGTGTGCAGGAGACGAGATGGAAGGGAAGTGGTGTGAGAATGGTGAAGGGTAGGCAGGGACAGAAATACAAGTTTGTGTGGCAAGGGTGCCCAGAAGGTGTGAATGGTGTTGGTGTCCTGTTTTCTTAGGAGTTTGTAGACAGTGTGGTGAGTGTGACTAGAGTGAGTGAAAGGTTGATGATGGTGAAAATGATGATTGGAAAGCTCTTGGTGAACATCATCTCGGGATATGCTCCGCAGGTTGGTCGGAGCGATGAAGGGAAGGACAAGTTCTGGTGTGCTATAGAGAAGCTGATGGAAAACGTGAAAGATGAGGAAGTTGTTGTGGTAGGAGGAGACCTAAATGGACATGTGGGAAGGAGTATGGCCGGTTTTGAGGGAGTTCATGGGGGTTACGGATATGATGTGAGAAATGGAGAAGGTGAAAGGATTTTGGAGTTTGCTGATGGAGCTGAATTGTTGATTTGTAATACTCAGTTCCAGAAAGAGGATAATAAGCTTGTTACATGCACGTCAGGTGGGTCGACGACAACCGTTGACTACCTGCTGGTGCGTAGGAGAGATAGGGGGCACCTCCGGACACAAAGGTGATCCCGGGGGAGGAGGCTGTTTCACAGCACCACTTGGTGGTCTGCAACATAAGGGTGAAAGGTGCGAGGAGAGCTCGGCGGGTGAAGTACCAACTGAGAATGAATGTGTGGAGGTTGAAAGAGGTGACAGTGAGGGAGGCATTAAAAGAGAGGCTGAGTAGGGCAGAGGATGATGTGGTTGAGCTTGAAAGTGGTTGAATGTCAATGAAAGATAGTCTGTTGGGAGCCGTTGGTGAGGTATGTGGATGGACAAAAGGACCACCGAGGCACTCGGAAGCATGGTGGTGGGATGATGAAGTTGGAAAGAAGATTGACGAGAAGAGGAAGAAGTTCAAGGAGTGGCAGAAGGCGAAGGGTATGGGGGCAGAAAAGGCAGAGCATGAAAGTTATAAGGCAGCCAAGAAGGCTGCAAAGAAAGAGGTAGCAAAGGCACAGGAGGCATGTAGGAAAATATTCGGAGAACGTTTGGATTTGGAAGAGGGTCAGAGAGCGGTATTCAGGATTGCAAAGCAGATAGCGAAAGAGAGGTGTGAGGTGATGGGGGTGTGTTGCTTGAGGGATGAAGTGGGACAAATCGTTGTGGACCCAGATGGAATAAAAGGAAGATGGAAGAGATATATGGAAATGCTGTTGAATGCAGAGAATGAATGGGATGGCAACACAGAGAGTAACCCAGTTTTAGGACCGGCAGAGAAGATAACCGAGAAGGAAGTTGAGGAAGCGATAAAAGCAATGAAGAGTAGAAAAGCGGGAGGGCCGACGGGAGTTGTGGGAGATATGTTGAAGGCAGCGGGAAATTGGGGTGTGAAGAGAATGACAGTGATCTGCAATCTGGTAGTGAAAGACGGCCGCATACCAGTGGATTGGGAACTGAGTACCCTCATCCCTCTATACAAGGGGAAAGTTGACCCTCTGGACTGTGGCTCGTATCGAGCGATAAAGTTATTGGAGCATGGAATGAAGGTATTGGAAAGGGTGTTGGAGAGGAGGATAAGGAAGAAAGTGAAGATTGACGAAATGCAGTTTGGATTTATGCCAGGAAGAAGAATGACAGACGTGCTTTTTATTGTGAGGCAGTTGCAGGAGAAGGACATGGAGAAGAGGAAGAAGTGTTTCTTGGGTTTGTTGATCTGGAGAAAGCATTCGATAGGGTTGCACGTGATGTAGTGACATGGGCATGAGGAAGTTAGGAGTGGAGGAAAGGTTGATCAGAGTGGTGATGGCAATGCACAAAAGAGCACGCACAGCTGTAAGGATGAAGGACGGGAACAGTGGTGAGTTTGAGGTGAAGGTGGGAGTGCATCAGGGGTCGGTACTAAGTCCACTACTATTTGTAGCTGTGATGGAGGTGCTGGCTCAGAACGTAAAGGAGGGTTTACCATGGGAGTTGTTGTTTGCAGATGATCTGGTGTTGATTGCAGAAAGTATGGATGGACTGAAGGAGAAGATGAACAATTGGAAGGAATGTATGGAGACAAAAGGTCTGAAGGCGAATATCGGAAAAACGAAGGTGATGGCAAGTGGTAAAGCATGTGGTGAGGTGGAAAGAACTGGGAAGTGGCCGTGTGCTGTGTGCAGAAAGGGTGTCGGAGTGAATTCCATTCAATGTACAATGTGCGCTGAGTGGGTTCATCAAAAATGTAGTGGCTTGAGAGGGTCATTAACCAGTGTGGCAGCTACATTGAAGTGTAAGGTGTGCACAGAGGGAGCTGCAGATGGAGGAAATGTTGAGTTGGATCTTGGAGACGGCATGAAGGTGGAAGGTGTGAAAACATTTTGTCACCTCGGAGACATGCTGAATGGAGAAGGTGGATTAGACTCGGCAACGGTTGCCAGAGTGAGATGTGCATGGAAGAAGTTTCGGGAACTGAGTGGCGTGCTGACGAGGAGGGGAGTGTCGTTGAAGCTGAAGGGAAAGGTGTATGCTGCATGTGTGAGAAGTGTTATGATTTATGGGAGCGAGGCATGGGTAATGAACGTAGAGCAGCAACGAAGGCTGGAGAGGGTGGAAATGCGAATGGTTCGGTGGATGTGTGGAGTATCGTTGAGAGAGAGGAAGACAAATGATGAATTGCGAAAGATGATGGGAATAGAGCCTGTGATGGATGCTGTGAAGAGAAACAGGTTGAGATGGTTTGGTCATGTGTGGAGGAAAGATGAAAGTGACTGGTTGAGAAGAGTGATGGAAATGAATGTAGAAGGAAGTGGAGGACGGGGAAGACCGAGAAAGACTTGGCTAAAGATGGTCGAAGAAGAAATGTGGGCAAGGGGTTTAACAAGGGGAGATGCAGAAAATAGGGCAAAATGGAGAACATCGTCATGGGGACCGCAAGTCTAACCCCCGTTCTTGCAGGGAAAATGGCCTTAAAATGCCTGTTGTTGTTTGTCATTCTCTTCACACCCCAACTTCCTGCTGCCTTCAACATATCTCCCACAATTCCCGTCGGCCCTCCCGCTTTTCTACTCTTCATTGCTTTTATCGCTTGCTCAACTTCCTTCTTGGTTATCTTCTCTGCCGGTCCTAAAACTGGGTTACTCTGTATGTTGCCATCCCATTCATTCTCTGCATTCAACAGTATTTCCATATATCTCTTCGATCTTCCTTTAATTCCATCTGGGTCTTTGGTCATAGTCTTAGTCATTCCAAGAAGATCTTATGGACCGATGAATCAAAATTTGAAATCTTTGGTTCATCAAGCAGTGTTTTTGTTCGCCGTCGAGTAGGTGAAAAGATGGTTCCTCAGTTTTTGACACCAACTGTCAAACATGAGGAGGAAGTGTGATGGTCTGGGGCTCTTTTACTGGATCCAGAGTCTGTGACTTGCACAGAGGGACTGGCACCCTGAACTAAAAGGGCTACCACAGCATTTTGCAGCGCCATGCAATACCCTCTGGTATACGCATAGTTGGTCAGGGGTTCATCCTACAGCACTATAATGACCCTAAACACACCTCCAGGCTATGTCAAAAGTACCTTCGAGGGAAAAGAACAAGACGGTAGGCTTCAAATCATGGAATGGCCAGCACAGTCTCCAGACTTAAACCCCATCGAGCTGGTTTGGGATGAACTGGACAGAAGAGTGAAAGCAAAGCAATTCTGGGCAGAAGGGTGAAAGCAAAGCAACCTACAAGTGCAACACATTTGTGGGAACTTCTGCAACAGTGTTGGGAAGAACTTCCCGAACAATATTTGATATCCATTGTAGAAAGAATGCCACGAGTGTGTTCGGCGGTTATATCTGCAAAAGGTGGTGACTTTGCTGAGTCAAACATTAAAATTAAATTTTGTTAAACAAAATGATTCTATGATTTCTTTTTTTACCTGGAATTGTTTATTTGTTCTATGCTTAATTTCAGAGTACATTGAGACATTAAACTGCGTAAATTTCAATAAAAACTGGAAAAATTGAGGCGTTCTTAAACTTTTGACCGACGTGTATAACACGTCGTTACTGAGGAACGGGCTTATTTTAGCTGAGGCTAATGACTGTACCTGAGTTGTTGTGTTGTCGTGATTTACACCAATCATAATACAAACAATTATTTTGCACAAATTTATTTGTAGTGTTTGTGATATTACATTTTTATAAGCAATTTAGGTTGAAGATTTGGGTTGAAAAAATATATAAAATTCAAGAAAGAACCCCTCAGCACATACATACGGGAGGGGTGGGTGCAGACTGGAAGTTTGGGATGATAAACACCTTACCACCACGTAATTCAAAACACCTCACCACCAAGTAATTCAAAACACCTCACCACCAAGTAATTCAAAACACCTCACCCCCATGTAATTCAAAACACCTTACCACCAAGTAATTTAAAACACCTCACCCCCATGTAATTCAAAACACCTTACCACCATGTACATCAAAACACGTCACCACCACATAATTTAAAACAACTCACCACCAAGTAATTTAAAACACCTCACCCCCATGTAATTCAAAACACCTTACCACCATGTAAATCAAAACACCTCACCACCACGTAATTCAAAACAGCTCACCACCACATAATTTAAAACACCTCACCACCACGTAATTCAAAACACCTCACCACCATGTAATTCGAAACACCTCACCACCACGTAATTTTAAAAACCTCACCACCAAGTAATTCAAAACACCTCACCACCACGTATTTCAAAACACCTTACCACCATGTAATTCAAAACACCTCACCACCACGTAATTCAAAACACCTTACCACCATGTAAATCAAAACACCTTACCACCATGTACATCAAAACACGTCACCACCACATAATTTAAAACAACTCACCACCAAGTAATTTAAAACACCTCACCCCCATGTAATTCAAAACACCTTACCACCATGTAAATCAAAACACCTCACCACCACGTAATTCAAAACAGCTCACCACCACATAATTTAAAACACCTCACCACCACGTAATTCAAAACACCTCACCACCAAGTAATTCAAAACACCTCACCCCCATGTAATTCAAAACACCTTACCACCAAGTAATTTAAAACACCTCACCCCCATGTAATTCAAAACACCTTACCACCATGTACATCAAAACACGTCACCACCACATAATTTAAAACAACTCACCACCAAGTAATTTAAAACACCTCACCGCCATGTAATTCAAAACACCTCACCACCATGTAATTCGAAACACCTCACCACCACGTAATTTTAAAAACCTCACCACCAAGTAATTCAAAACACCTCACCACCACGTAATTCAAAACACCTTACCACCATGTAATTCAAAACACCTCACCACCAAGTAATTCAAAACACCTTACCACCATGTAAATCAAAACACCTCACCACCACGTAATTCAAAACACCTCACCACCACATAATTTAAAACACCTCACCACCACGTAATTCAAAACACCTTACCACCATGTAATTCAAAACACCTCACCATCACGTAATTTTAAAAACCTCACCACCAAGTAATTCAAAACACCTCATCACCAACTAATTCAAAATACCTCACCACCACATAATTAAAAACACCTCACCACCAAGTAATTCAGAACCCCTCACCACCAAGTAATTCAGAACACCTCACCATCACGTAATTCAAAACACCTCACCACCACATGATTCAAAAGACCTCACCCCCACATGATTCAAAACCACCACCACGTTATTAAAAACACGTCACAGCCACAAAATTAAAAACACCTCACCACCACATAATTCAAAATACCTCACCACCACGTGATTCAAAACCACCACCACCACGTTATTAAAAACACCTCACAGCCACGAAATTAAAAACACCTCACCACCACATAATTCAAAATACCTCACCACCACGTGATTCAAAACAACCACCACGTTATTAAAACCACCACAACCATGGAAACAAAAGTTTGAGGGAGTCGTTAAGTGACAACAGACACTGCCCAGATATGTAGATATGTAGATAAATGACTGTACCTGAGTTGCCGTTTTGTCATGGTTTAAACCAATCATAATTCAAACAATCATAATGCACAAATGTATTTGTAATATACGTGATATTACATTTTATAAACAATTGAAGTTGAAAACTTAAGTTGAAAAAAAATAAATTTCCCCCCGAAAAAATTCCTCCACCACAAAAAAAAAAAAATTGGAAATTTTTTCAAAAAAATACCCTGAGGACATACCGACGGGAGAGATAGGTGCATACCAGAAGTTTGGTAGGATTTCACAAAAATTTGAGGGAGTAGTTCAGTGACAACACAGGACAGGACAACACAGACACTGCACAGATATATATATATATAGAGATATCACGATATTTCAAAATGTTGTGGACGGATTGTGTTGAGTTGGTTAGGTGGATGAGTGGATGAGTTGGTGGAGGGGTTGGTTAGGTGACAAGAACAATCCGATTCGAATTTGGTTGAGGTCCGAATCCAGATGCGGCCTATCAGTGGGATACAAAACGTAACCTGTCCAGCCTCGCGGAGGTAGGCCTACGTGCGATTATTCATTCCTGTGAATAATCGATTATGTCCCTCGCGTCACATATCACGTGCATTGAATAATGTGTTCTCGGAACGAGCCCAGGTAATGTTAGTGATATCGGAGCATACCAGTGAGCCGATACCATCTGGCTGGCTTGCTGCACTCACTCCGTTTATGGTATTGTGAAAGGTACGCCATCTACCATGGAGAGCTTGGAGAAGCTGGTCTGTATTCGGTATTACCTTTCGTTATTAGAAGGGAGAAAAGAGTGGGCCAGTTGGGGAATGTGAGCGAGACCAGGGTGGTTGAGGGTGGGAGCTGTGTGTGTCAGGATCGCCACTATTTATGAGTGCATTAAATGCAGATGTATCCAATTAAATGGAATGGGGTTACCAAGTAAATTTAAGTGACTAGAAACAGCCTCTGCCTACGGGAGCAGCCGGCCAGGGAAGAGTAAGGGGGGGGGGGGGGGGGGGGAGTCTTCAAAATGCCTCGAACTCTCCAAAAAAATTTTTTATCCCCGGGTTAGATACATGAAGCAAAAACATGCCTACTACTTATGTGTATGTGGTCATGTGTATGTGCATATCTATATAGTTAAGGAACATTTGTATTCAAAGTCCTTTTCACCTTAATTATACATTTCATACTAGTTTAGCCGATGATGCTTTAGACTCAGCCGTGTTATCATTATTATTATCCGCCCATCCATTGCACAGCAGGAGACGGGGTTTTGCAATCACATCTGTCTGTGTGTCTGTACGTGTCTGTGAGTGCGTCTTTCCGGGTCGTAACTTCTTTACCATTTGAGCTATCGTCAGCAAATTTTCATCGACGCTTTATTATGATAATACAGAGAAGGCAAAATTAATAATTTTATCAAAAGGTCAAAAGTCAGCGACATCTAAAATCATCAATTTTCATCCAATTGATCTGAAATTTAAATTTACCATTGGAGTTTTGTCATCACATTTTCAACATAGGTTCATCTATCTATAATTCCAGCAATCTCTGTGTGTCTGTCTGTGTGTCTGTGTGTCTGTGACCGCTGTTTCTCGACAACCACGGGTCCGATATACTTGAAACTTGCCAGGTATATTGCTGGGGACCCGAGGATGTGCCTTTTCAAGGTTTGTAATTAATCGGACAAGTACCTACCGAGCTATGTCCAAAAAACGCTTCAACCAATCAGAGAGCAGCGAGCTATCACGTGTGCCGAACCGTTAATGCAATGCAAGCGTTAATGCGTTAATGCAAGGCTTTTCTTTTTTTCCCTCTTCTCTTTCTACTTTTCCTTGCGATTAAATTGCAAACAGCCAAAATACGTTGGCGCTAATTGAATAATTGGCCATTAACACTAAAATAATCGTAACTGCGATATGCCAACTTCCGGACAGTGCAGCCTTCCATGTTGTTGTTGTTTGCAGCAGCTGTTTGCAGCAAGGCAAGGCTTTTCAACTATGTTGCCGTTAAACTATGTTTTAAAACGAATTCAAACTGCGATTAAATTAAAACGATTCATCCTAACTGCGATTTGCGAACTTCCGGACAGTGACGACTTATCTTCCGGCAGCCAATCACAGAACGCTCTGTTGCGTAGGCGTGGCCGATGTGAGACGAGCGGAGCTGAGCGCGTTACGAGCTGACCGCCATTACGGTACGTAATTCGATTTCTTATGCGCATTATTTCTCCCAATTCAGTCAGAGCGAAGGGCGGAAGCGAAGAGCGTTGCTTTTTTTGTTTACGGGCGTACGGGCGGGGTAGAGCGTACGGGTAGCGTTTTTTTTTTTTTTTGGCCACGGAACGGGCACCCACGTACGGGCAATGCCCTAGTTATGATAATATGGAGAAGGCAAATTAATAATTTTATCAAAAGGTCAAAGGTCAGCGACATCTAAAATCAGCAATTTTCATCCAATTGATCTGAAATTTAAATTTACCATTTGAGTTTTGTCATCAAATTTTCAACATAGGTTCATTATGATAATATGGAGAAGGCAAATTAATAATTTTATCAAAAGGTCAAAGGTCAGCGACATCTAAAATCAGCAATTTTCATCCAATTGATCTGAAATTTCAATTTACCATTTGAGTTTTGTCATCAAATTTTCAACATAGGTTTATTATGATAATATGGAGAAGGTTATTTAATAATTTGGTCAAAAGGTCAAAGGTCAGCGTCACATAAAATCGTAAATTTTCATCCGATTGACCTGAAATTTTAAGAATTTGCATGTTGGATCTCTGAATTGGTTCACCAATCATAAGCTATAAGCTGATTGGTTTTTTTTAGATTAAAAGGTCAAAGGTCAAGGTTGTGTAAAATCACCAATTTTCACCCGATTGACTTGAAATTTAAATAATTTACATATCGGGTCACTTACTTGGTTCACTAATCAAAAGGTAGGAGTCGATTTTTTTTTTTTAGATCAAAAGGTCAAAGGTCAAGGTTGTATAAAATCGCCAATATTCGTCCAATTGATGTGGAATTTTAAGAATTTGCATGTTGCCTTACAGAATTGGTTCACCAATCAAAAGCTATAAGCTGATTAGTTTTTAGATCTAAAGTTCAAGCCAAGGCTGCATATATTCATCAATTTTCATTTTGTATTTTTAAACTGTTTTTGTTATTTGAGCATATGGAAGAAGACATTTGAATACAAACGGAAGCGGACGGGCTTTGCATTTTCAGATGCTTTCTAGTTATTGCTGTTATTATTGTTCAAACTATTATTATGAATACTAGCAGAGTACCCACCCTATGGGCGATCGTGTTCCATGCGTGAAACGTGTTCTTCTGACACATTGGAAAATTTCAATTTCAACTGCATAAATTTCAATAAAAACTGGAAAAATTGAGGTGTTCTAAAACTTGTGACCGGTAGTGTATATAATGGAGAAAGAGTATATCCATGCTCTTCCAGCTGGGACGAGCCAATTTAGCATGGGAGGAGCCACTTTATATGGGAGGAGCCACTTTATTTATACAGTCATGGCCAAAAATATTGCCAGCCCTTGCACTTTTTTCAAATAACTCACAATTTTCTCTAAAAAATAAGTTGAAATTGACAAAAGTATTTGGTCTCCACAATTCTTTCTTTCACTGTTAATATTACAGAACCTTTGTTTCTGATTCAGAAATTAATATAACCTTTTAAATCAGAAAATAAAAAGAAATGGCATTGACAAAATTATTGACACCCTAGACTTAATATTTTGTAGCACGGCCTTTGAAAAAAATAACTGCAATCAAGCACTTCCTTTAGCCATGAATGAGCTTCCTCCACCTCTCTCCTGGCAGTTTGGCCCACTCTTCTTGTGCAAACTGCTTCAGTTCTCCCAGATTTTAAGGGTGCCCTCTCCCAACTGCTGTTTTCAGATCTCCCCACAGGTGTTCAATGGGATTTAGATGTGGACTCATTGCTGGCCACTTCAGAGCAGTCCAGCGTTTTGTCTTGAACCATTCCTAGGTGATTTTAAGTGTATTTAGGATCATTGTCCTGCTGCAAGTCCCATGACCTTCGACGTAAACCCAGCTTTTTGACACTGGGTTGAACATTGAGCTCCAAAATGCCTTGGTAATCTCCGGATTTCATGATGCCATGCACACATTCAAGGCACCCAGTGTGAGACACAGCACAGCAACCCCAAAACATCACTGAACCTCTGAATCTGAATCACTGAATGTTTGACTGTAGGGAAGGTGTTGATTTCTTTGAAGGCTTCATGTTTTTTTCTGTAAACATAGAGATGATGTGCTTTACCAAAAAGTTCTAATTTGGTCTCATCTGTCCATAGGACATTCTCCCGGAAGGATTTTGGCTTTTTCAGGTGTGTTTTGGCAAACTCCAGTTGGGCTTTCCCACATCTCTCTCTCAGCAGTGGGGTCCTCCTGGGTCTCCTACCATAGAACCCCCTTTCATGGAGTTGGCACCAGATGGTAAGAGTTGTAACTGTCGTACCTTGTCTCTGAAGGTCAGCTTGAATCTGTTTGGCAGTTGATTGAGGTGCTTTCTCCACCATTCGAATAATCCTTCACTGCAATCTTCAATCACGTTTTCTCTTGCGGGCACATCCAGGGAGGTTGGCTACAGTGTCATAGGCCTTAAACTTCCTGATAACATTGCGTACGATGTACACAGGAACATCAAGGTCTCTGCGGATGGACGTGTAGCCTTGAGATTGTCCATGCTTGGCTACAATCTTGTGTCTGACCTCCTCAGACAATTCTCTGGTTTTCTTTCTTTTCTCCATGCTCATTGTGGCACACACAGTGACACAAAACAGCAGAATGACTCCTTTTCTCTATTCAAACTGGTTGAATGAGTGATTTTTATATTGCAGGCACATGCAACTCACCACAGGTGAGTTCATTTCCAAAGTAAAGGAGAATCACCTGCTTGAAATCTTATTATTTCTAACAACTTATAAAAAGGTGCCAATAATAATGTCCAGGCCATTTTAGGATCTCTGTGTGGAATAAGCCAATATTTAGTAATGTTTTCAGCTTTTTTGTTTTGCTCCACTGCAAACCAAAGAAATATATATGTGGATACCAAAATATTTTTTAATTTAAACAATTTTCTGGAAGAAATGGTGCATTATTTGAAAAAAGTGCAAGGGTGCCAATATTTTTTGCCACGACTGTATATTCCTAGTCACCTGGGATAATTGATTAGGTGAGAGTTGATTGATTATTCTCTCCATTCACATGTGAGAGATGTGGATGGGTCTTTGATTTTTATACTCGTGGGGCCCGTTGGTCCATTGTCCCAAATTTTCATTGGTCTTCACCGCCTTGTAGCATACCTGCTTGCCGGACTCGGGGGTATTTCGGGTCCCCGGGGGCTTTTGGGTCTTCAGAGTAATTTGGGTCATCAGGGACTTTTGGGTCTTCTGGGTTATTGGGGACTTTTGGGTCTTTTGATCCTCGGGGACTTTTGGGTCTTCTGGGTCTTTGGGTAATTTTAGGTCCTTGAAGGACTTTTTGGTCATCTGGGTCTTTTGGGTCCTCAGGGACTTTTGGATCTCTTAGGTCTTTGGGATATTTTAGGGCATCTGTATATTTTGGGTCATCAGGGTGTCTTGAGTCCTTTGGGTATTTTAGGTCTTAAGCATATTTAGGGGTCTTAAGGTTTTTGGGGGTTTTAAATGGTCTTCAAAGGTCGAAGGGGGTTTTTTTATTTTTTATTTTTTGTATACAAGATCGAGGCTCGTGAAAGAGCTAACATTAATCACACAAAAAGTCAAACCGACACAAACCGATACATAAAACACAAAATAAGGGGAGCGGTAGACAAGATGGGGAGAGAGGGGGAAGGACACAAGCACAACATTTGAGAGCAGGGACATCGAGAGAACTGTGGGAGGGAGAGGGCTTGGGGGGAGGTGGGAGAGGTATAAAACATATGGACACTGCAAGGACTTCCAGGAAAGAAGTTGGAATTTCAAAAAAGTGTATCTGGGGTGAATTAGCGGGAGTAGAAAAGATCAAGGTTTTGGATGGGGGAAGATAAGAGATGGTGGTGAACAGCTGTTTTAAAGACCTGGAGGGAGCAGTGGGATTGAAGGGAGTGGGGGAGTTTGTTCCAGAGGCGGGAGAAAAGGGGAATGAAGGAGTGAAGGTGAGCAGAGAGTCTTGATTTTGGCAGTTTGACCATAAGAGGGTTGCTGGCAGATCATGTGCGACGTGTAGGAATATTTTGGGGACAGAGCACAGAGAGAGCTGGGGGCGCAAGGCCGGAGAGGAGTCGGTAGAAGACAGAAAGACCACCAACCTGCCTGCGGTGAGTGAGTGAAAGGCCCTCGGAGTTAGCTTCATCGCAGGAGATTCCAATGATTCTGAAAGCTTTGGTTTCAACAGCGTGAAGCCGAGCTAGGTGTGAGGCAGGAGCACCAGCCCAGAGGGGGGAACAGTATTCCATTGAGCTGCGGATGAAAGCCTTGTATGTGGTGAGGAGCTCAGGTGTGCCAAGGAAGGACTTCGCACGACGGAGGATGCCCAGTCAGCGACTGGCTTTGGGAGGCCAGCCTGGAAATGTGGTTTTCCCAAGAAAGATCATGGTAGATAGTGAGACCCAAAAGCTTGAGCGACAGAACTTCTTGGAGAGGATTGTTGAGAAAGTAGATGGGAGGGTTTTCCAGTCGGTCTTTTCGGAGAGACAGAGTAAGAGTGTGAAATTTGTCAGGATTGCAAGACGTGTTCCACTTGTTTGACCAGTCTGTGATTTTGTCCAGGTCTGCAGAGAGTGAGGAGGCTGCAGGCTGCCGATCTGAGGGATGAGGAATGGAGCGGCAGAGTCTACATTATTAAATGGTACATTTCAATAGTACGTAAACACACACACACACACACACACACACACACACACACACACACACACACACACACACACACACACACACACACACACACACACACCTCATCCATCTATAGTAGATATAACACACACACGTGGTAGTCGTGGTAAAAAATTATATTCTGCTGGTAGCATTCCTTATGAAAATAGCATTATGAATGCACAGGAAAATACCATGAAAAAGGCAATTCTGCCCATCTGTAACCCATGGGAAAAACCTGCGCCAAGAGGAGGGAAAACAGTAAAACACACACCACACACCTGTGAGAGGAGAAATTGTCCAAACTCGTTACAAATGGCTTTTCGAGCCAAACATCTCGACACGTTCACGGCAATTTCTCGAATCCATTAGTTTGGTTTCGGAGCCATAGACGAACTGTGAAAGCCTGTGAACAAAATTTGTCATTTGACAAAATTGCAATGGTTTCTATCGTTCAGAAAACTGCCTCCACATTCGCATATTCCTCGTCTTGGGTGTGTTTAAGTTGGTGCACACATTGGAAGATTTTCTTGTTTGAAAGACCATGATGCCTGTGATGGCTGCAAAAAGAAATCACTTATTAACTTTACAGTTTCCAACAACTCCGTCATGGCGTGGAGCACCAAACAAAAAAATAATATCATGTGACTGATTTTTATCAATTTTTACCAACGCATGATTGCCCATTACAAAGTAGATATTCTGTCAAAAACTACAGATTTCAAACCGGATTTAGCCAGATTTGGTGGCAGAGTGGTTAGAGCATCCGCTGTGATTGTGAGCCCGTGAGGCCTACGATTCGAATCCAAGTCTGGCCGAGTCATACCAACCAAAGATTTTTAAAATTGCATGTGCTGCTGCTTAGTTTGATGCCCACGTACAAACCACCCAGGTTGGCATCCATTGGGAGGAGAAACGTTTGTGCTTAATTCCTCATTGTTTGCTCGGAAAGAAAAGTGACATTGTGGCGGACACAAAAGCCCACTGGCGTGGTGACATCATTCCGCGCACCAAGTGGGCGGTGGCCACGCCCGAGGGGTAGGCGTGGCCTCATGATATACACCGGGCGCGCAGCCCGGAGCGCGCCAGTGTTACAGTGAGCTCCTGAAATAAAGACGCTTATAAGTTACCGCTTGTCCGCTTCCTCCTTGCTCGCAAGCAGCGCGCGTAACGCCGCGCTTTACTGGTGACCCCCTCGACGTTGGATCTGCCGGAGCGATCCTTCCACACGCGACGCCATTGCCATGGCCAACCTCATCAAACTTCCCGAATTTTGGGAGGCTCAGGCCGAAGTCTGGTTCGTCCAGGCCGAAGCCCAATTTCAGCTTCGGCGCCTCGCCGGCGATGACACGCGCTATTGCCACGTCGTCGCCTCCCTCGGGCCCGGCACGGCCGCTCGAGTTGTGTCCGTCCTTCGCCACCCACCGGACGGCCACAAGTACGAGGCACTCAAGCGGCTACTCCTAGCCACGTTCGGCCTCACGGACGACGCACGGGCCGACCGCCTCCTGGATCTCCCCGAGCTCGGTGACACGCGCCCGTCGGTCCGAATGGACCATATGCTGTCACTGTTGGGCGACGAAGCCCCCGGTTCTCTATTCCGGGCGCTTTTCCGTCGCCAACTTCCAGCGCAGGTTCGCCTCGCGTTGGCCGGGACCGGGCTAACGGAACCCCGAGCATTGGCAGCCGAGGCGGACAGGTACTTCGCCACTTCGGACACGCGGGCGAGAGTCGGCATGGCCGTCACGGCCCTCGAGGCTGATGCTGCTGATGCTGCTGTTCCACAGCATCAGCTTATACAGCATACGCAGCATGCTGATACGCACCTCGTGACCGCCGCCACGCCCCGCCCACCGCCGCGGCAAAAACCGCCACCGCGGGGAAACCCGCCAACTCCACCGGCCTGGCGGAGCCAGCCGCGCTCCTCCAGCTCCACCACCTGGTGCTGGTTCCACGCCAAGTTCGGCCACGAAGCTCGGCAGTGTCATCCGCCATGCTCCTTCAACAGGTCGGAAAACGCCCGGGCCGGCGCTCAATAGTGGTGATGAGCGCCGGCCGTTCGAGCAGCCTGCTGTTCATAACGGACACCTTTTCCGGGCGCCGTTACCTGTGCGACACAGGAGCGCAGGTGAGTGTCGTTCCCGCCGGCACGTCAGACAAGCACGCCGCGGGTGGGGGCCCCGCGCTGCTTGCCGCGAACGGGACGCCCATCCGTACATACGGAAAACGCTGCCTCTCTCTGCGGTTCGGAGGGCAGGTTTTCCGATGGACGTTCGTCACCGCCGACGTGCCCATGGCACTGCTTGGCGCGGACTTCCTGTGCGCTAATGGGCTCCTGGTCGACGTCAAGCGCAGACGTCTTGTCCAGGCCGAGACGTTCAGCTCGCTCGCTTGTGCGTTGCCCAGCTCAACGAGCGGCTTGCCAAGCGGCTTGCCGAACGGTTCGGTTCCGGCCACGTTGGTCTGTACGCTTCCGGCAGCGGACGCATTGACCCGCCTCATCGCCGGCTTCCCGGCCCTCACGCGGCCCACCTTCTCGGCAGGGGCCGTCAAGCACGGGGTGGCCCATCACATCCCCACCGTCGGGCCACCGGTCTACGCCCGGGCACGCCGCCTCGAGCCGACGAAGCTGGCGGTGGCAAAAGCGGCGTTCGCTACCCTGGAGCGACTCGGCATCGTTCGGCGCTCAGAGAGCGCTTGGGCGTCGCCGCTGCACATCGTGCCGAAGCCCGGCGGGGGATGGCGACCGTGCGGGGACTATCGCCATCTCAATGACGCCACGACTCCCGACCGCTACCCCGTCCCCCACATTCAGGACTTTTCCGCCCGTTTGGCGGGCATGTCCTTCTTCTCGAAGGTGGACCCCATACGCGGCTACCATCAGGTCCCCGTCAGGCCGGAGGACGTCCCGAAGACGGCGGTCATCGCGCCATTCGGACTCTTCGAGGTCCTGCGCATGCCCTTCGGTCTGAAGAATGCGGCTCAGGCATTCCAGCGACTGATGGACAGCGTCCTGCGCGACTTGGATTTTGTCTACGTCTACCTGGACGATATCCTCGTCGCCAGCGCGTCCCGCGAAGAGCACCTACGCCACCTCCGCACGCTCTTCGAACGCCTGGGCCAGCATGGCCTGATTGTGAACCCCGCAAAGTGCCGGTTCGGCGCCGCCATAATCGATTTTCTGGGGCACCGTATCACCAGGCACGGAGCCGTCCCCCTGCCGGCCAAGGTGGAGGCGGTGAAGGGGTTACCGCGCCCCCGCACGATCAGAGGGCTGCAGGAGTTCCTGGGCATGGTGAACTTTTACCATCGGTTCCTGCCCCGTATCGCCCAGCTCCTGCGCCCCCTGCACGAAGCTCTCCGAGGTAAGCCGGGCAAAGGCGACGTTACCTGGACCGAGCAGATGGACACGGCGTTCACGGGCGCGAAGCTCGCCTTGGCTAACGCCACCATGCTCGCGCACCCGGCGCCCGATGCACCGATCGCCCTCACCACCGATGCCTCGGACTACGCGGTGGGCGCGGTGCATGAGCAATGGGTGCGTGGAGCTTGGCAACCGCTGGCGTTCTTTTGCCGCCCGCCCGAACGCCGTTACAGTACCTTCGACCGCGAGTTGCTCGGGCTTCACTTGGCGGTCAGGCACTTCCGCCATCTGCTCGAGGGCCGTGCGTTCACTGCCTTCGTCGACCACAAGCCGCTGATCTTCGCGATGGGCAAGGTCACCGAGCCGTGGTCGGCCCGGCAGCAGCGTCACCTCTCGGCCGTGTCCGAGTACACGACGGGCATCCAGCACGTCGCGGGGAAGGACAACCCGGTGGCGGATTGCCTTTCCCAGGCCGTCGCCCACGCAGTCCACCTCGGCATCGACTATGCCCGGATGGCAGTGGACCAGGCCGCCGACCCCGACGTCCAGGCCTTGCGGACCGCCGTCACGGGCCTCCGCATCACCGAGGTGCTGTTCGACGGCGCGGGCGCGGCCCTCTTGTGCGACGTCTCCCTCGGGCGTCCTCGCCCCATCGTGCCCGCGGGCTGGCAGCGCCAGGTGTTTGACGCCATCCACGGCCTGTCCCACCCGGGCGCGAGGGCCTCCCAAAGGCTGATCGCCGACAAGTTCGTCTGGCATGGCCTCCGGAAGGCCGTCCGCGGCTGGGCCAGGACGTGCCTCGCGTGCCAGCGCGCCAAGGTGCACCGGCACACCCAGGCCCCGTTGGCCCCGTTCACGGTGCCGGAACGCCGGTTTGACCACGTCCACGTGGACCTGGTGGGACCTCTGCCCCCCTCGCGGGGTTTCACCTACGTCCTCACCATGGTGGACCGCACCACCCGGTGGCCGGAGGCCGTGCCCTTGGCGTCGACAACGGCGGCCAATGTCGCGCAGGCTTTCATCGCCACCTGGGTCGCCCGGTTCGGCGCCCCCTCAGACATCTCGTCCGACCGCGGCCCCCAGTTCACCTCGGAGCTCTGGGGGGCGGTCGCGCAGGGGCTCGGGGTCCGGCTGCACCGAACCACGGCCTACCACCCCCAGGCTAACGGCCCGTGTGAGCGATTTCACCGCTCATTGAAGGCCGCGCTCCGGGCCACCCTCCGCGACGGCGGCTGGGTCGACAGGCTCCCCTGGGTCCTGCTGGGCCTCCGGACGGCGCCCAAGGAGGACCTGCGCGCATCCGCGGCGGAGTTGGTCTTCGGGCAACCGCTGCGGGTGCCGGGCGAGTTCCTCCCCGACTCCACGGCACCATGGTCCGCGGCACAGCAGCGCTCCGCTCTGCAAGAGACCGCCCAGAGGTTCGCCCCGGTGCCAACGGCATGCCACGGGCACCCACCGACGCACGTCGCCCCGGAGCTTCGCACGGCGGAGTACGTCTTCGTCCGCCACGATGCCCACCGGACACCACTGCGGCCCCCGTACGACGGGCCTTTCCGCGTGCTGGAGACCGGGGCGAAGCACTTCACCCTGGACATCGGCGGTACTCCTGACCGCGTTTCGGTAGACCGCCTCAAGCCGGCCCACCTCGACGTGGACCATCCACCGCCAGTGGCCCGACCCCCACGTCGGGGCCGCCCCCCTGCGGGCGGACCCCCGGCACCGCCCAGCCCCGCCGCCACGCCGCCCCCCGGTCCTGCACCCATCCCAGGGGCAGCCAGGGGCATCCCACCTGGCATCCCTGCACCCCGGACGCCGCCGATCGCCAGGGGGCGCTTCGGCCGGGTCATTCGTCTGCCCCGCAAACTGGCCCTCCAGGTGCGCGGGAATTCTGGGGGGGCGCGTGTGGCGGACACAAAAGCCCACTGGCGTGGTGACATCATTCCGCGCACCAAGTGGGCGGTGGACACGCCCGAGGGGCATCATGGTATACATGGCCTCATGATATACACCGGGCGCGCAGCCCGGAGCGCGCCAGTGTTACAGTGAGCTCCTGAAATAAAGACGCTTATAAGTTACCGCTTGTCCGCTTCCTCCTTGCTCGCAAGCAGCGCGCGTAACGCCGCGCTTTAACATCACAAAAGATGGCGTCGCTGAGACCCAAAGTGCCCGAAGAATTGGCCACAGGTTAACTCCAATCAAGTTGTGAATACATCTCAAGGATGATCAAAGGAAATTGGATGCACCTGAGCTCAATGTGGAGTGTCATAGCAAAGGGGTTGAATACTTATTGACTCGAGACATTGAAACTTTTCATTTTTTATTATTTTGTACAAAATTCTAAAAAATAAAAATCCACTTTGACATTATGGGGTATTATGTGTAGATGAGTGACAAAAAAAAAACTCAATTCAATCCATTTTTAATTCAGGCTGTAACAACAAAATGTGAAAAAGTCACGGTGTGTGAATACTTTCTGAAGGCCCTGTGTGGGAGGGGAGCAGGATTGAACTCAGACAAGACAGCGCAATTGTAAGATATCCTGCCACCCTTAGGGGACAAATCAAACAGTTGCCAATTTAATTAAAAGAACCACTGAAATAGTCATCACTCCAAATGGTTATTTTTTTATTTGGGCCTACAGGTGCCTGAAACAATGTGCTGAGTCCTTGTGTTTATGACAACTAGCTGCACAGTTGGTTGTCAGTTGCCTTTAATTTTTACAATGAGATTCTCGATTTAAGAAATCAATGTCATTTGATTTCTATTTAAATTTTATCCATTTTAAACCTGTTGGAATCCCTTGTTTCGTATTTGCATCTGTAAGCCTGGCACATGACGCAGAGGAACCCAGGTTAAATTGCCATATTATCTGTTGATTTGTCTAGTCTCTTCAAATCTACATAATGCTTGTTTATCCATCTGTCTGTGTGTAACATTCCGTTCCTTCCACCCATTGGTTGGACAGTTCGTCTGACTCCACCCACAATTTAAACCTGATGAACAATCATACGGCTGCCATGTTGGTGCTACTGCTATGCGAAGTCAAAGACATATTCTGAGCTGTCATATTCACAATTGCCATGCGCTCCCAATAGGTTTTCACTTCAGTGTAAAATGATCAAAGCGACAGTTAAAAGGGTGATAGGAATAAATGGGCCTTGACAAAATAGGCCTCATCGATCGTGGCAGCACTCTGTTGCCTTATACCTCGCCCAATTAATTATGTGACGTTCCCTCAGGCAGGGCTTAAACCCATTCCATTATAAAGGTCTTTATTAATTATCATTATTAATCATCATATACTTTATAAGAGGTCATTATTTACTTTTAAAGATTTGCATACTGTATATATACATCAGGAGGAAGAAAATTGGTTTTGGGGCGTTTATTGGCACAATTACCCAGCTCATGGTCACATCTTTTTCAGCATATCTCACGGGATTGTGAGTTTGGACAGGCGACCGTGGCAGGCCTTGACATGTCGGAGCCGTTTCAATCGTGGTTTCTGTGAAGTCGATGATAGCATGATAGGGGAGGGGAAAGAGTTAAATATTTGGTTCTTTCGATGTGGAAATTGCCATTTGCTTTTATGACCATGAGGAGGGTGAGGAGGGGAGGCCACATTTGGGTTGGGATGGAGGAGAAAAGATGGGACAGAGGTGGGAGGTTGAGGACTTTTGGTAAGGGTGGGTTGGGGGAGAGGGGGTGGGGAGTGGATTTGAAGGCTTGAAATGGCGGAGGGGGGAGGATTTGTGCCTTTGGTTCGGAGGGTGAAGGTGTGGACTTGGCGTTGGGGGGGGGGGGGGAAGCAAAGATGGAACAGAGGTGGGAGGGTGAGGTTTATGTGAGAGTGGGGGCTTCAGGAATTTTGGTGGGGTGGGAGGGGGTTTGAAGCCTGGTGTGGGGAGGAAATTGGTGCCTTAGGTTTGGCAGGGGAGGGGGAGGACTTGGCGTTAGGAGGTGGTGGTTGAGGAATTGGGGTCCAAATATGGGACATAATTGAGAGGGGGAGTTTGAGGGCATTTGTTTGGGGTAGACGGTGGAGGGTTTAGGAGATGTGTTGTGGAGGGGGTTTGAAGGCTTCTTGGAGTGGGGAGGGGATTGACGCCTTAGTATTTAGAGGCGGAGGGTGAAGACTTAGGTTTGGGAGGCAGAGGTTGAGGACTTTGGATTTGTGAGGGATGGGGTCGGGGGAGAGTTGAGGATTTGAAGTCACATTTTACAATGTTCAGATGTTCCAGTGTCCTGGAGGTTGCCAAATAGTTAAATCAGACAGATGGCATTAGCCATTGGCAATTTGCCTGTCCCACCCTGAAATACAGAAATGCTCCTCAGAGAGAAAGAAATATTCAGCAAAAGTTGCTTCAAATTAATCCAAACAAACCTACAGTTAAAAAAAAAAAAATTCTATTAGACCAAAAATTGAACCTGGCCAGTGTAAAAGGCAACAGGGTGCTGCTTCGATCGCTCCTGAATTATAATACTGTACTGCCTCAATTTAGCTCTTTCACTTATTGCAAGAATAAAAGGCTACCTTTTATTTTCATTTTTCTATCGTGGTATTTTTCCATGGGCTTCCAGCTAGTACTATATAATAGGAGTTCCCTTACAAGGAACATCAATGCAGGACGAGGCCATTAGCCCCATCAAGCTTGTGCAACAGTTACCGACTGTTATGTTCATGGGGTTTATTGTGTAAATATTGCTCAATAATGAAGGCATGCTCGTGGGAGAAGTTGCTTAATAACGATGGGAAGCTGTGACAGTTAAGGTGTATCTAAAGTGAAATGCTAGGTCGGCTGTGGGACTAGAATAACTCCTTTTATTCATTATTTTACAATTTCACTTTAATTCGTCTGTTAAAAGACCTTCCTTATCAACCTTCTTCCCCCTTCAAGGCCTCCAAATAATTTCATGGGTGAAAACCTCGTGAGTGGTCTAAGAAGGAAATGAAAAGAGGAAGATGAAGGCGTGGCTGAAAAAGGAGAGAGAGAGAGGAAGAAGAAGAAGAAGAAAAGGAAGAAGAAGAAGAAGAAGAGGAGGAAGAAGAGGAATAGATGCAAGAATTGTTCTGGTGCTTTGGTTTGTGAAGTTTGAGGACACATCCCGAGAGAGAGAGGGGTGGTGAGGCACCATCCTTGGGGGCCTGCAGCTGAGACTAGGCCGCTGGAGGTCATCTCAAACAGGCCTGAATCCCCTCCCCCCTCTTTTTCTTTTCCTTATTATCTTTCTTTATCCCCTGGAAAATATTATTTTGTTATTTTGCTTACCCTGCTCCTCCCCCCCCCCCCCCCCACCCTTGGGATTAGATAGCGATATCTTGTGGGGGCCTGGGGAGTTTGATTGTCTTGTCTGCATTGTCTTGGTGCCTGTCTGTCTTTATTTAACTACTTATTCTATACCGCCACATGTACGTGGGATTTTCCTATGGTTTTTATATTTCTTGGCTGTATATCCTGTGTTTTGGTTTATCCTGAGTAAAGGATTTGCATTCATTCCACTGTTTTGAATTTGCATGGCCTTACTGTATTTGCATACATTTGCATACTGTGTATCGGCGGATTTGGGTGTAAAGTTGCATCAGCATTCGGAATTCGGATGACACCTCCGCTCGGTCACATCTGACTGCTTAAACGGCGCGACTCACACGCGGGAATTATTGAACTCCGGAGTACGTCAATTAGGACCTCCGGAGCAATAGGCCGTACCCCGAGCCCTCTACCCAAGGGCCAGGTCGTAACACCAACCTATTGGCTGGCCGTGCTATATCATTTTTAAATGATGAGCACCAAGCAAGGAAGCAGCACATACTATTTATAAAGTCTTTGGTATGATCCACCTAGGATTCAAACCACCGACTTATTTGACTCAGAGAGGACACTGACCACAAATGTCCTTAAAGTGTTCTAAAGGGTAATTCTAAGGATTTCTTAAGGATAATACTCTAAAGGGTTTAAAGGGTAATTTTAAAGGTTTTAAAGGGTAATTCTTCTACAGGGTTCTAAAGGGTAATTCTACAGGGTTCTAAAGGGTAATTCCAAAAAGTTTCTGAAGGGTGATTCTAATGGGTTCGAAAGGGTAATTCTAAGGGATTATTTAGGGTAATTCTAAACATTTCTTAAGGGTAATACTTGAAAGGGTTTAAAGGGTAATTATAAAGGGTGATATTTTAAAAGGTAATCCTACAGGGTTATAAAGGGTAATTCTGATGGGGGTTTTTTTTTTCCTTTATTTGCTTATTTCATGTTAAAAATGCCAAACTAAAGCGCTTCCTTCAGACATGGGTGTGGTTTTTACGGCATAGCCCATGGGGCAAAGCCGTCTAGAACAGTGTTTGTCTCTCCATATGTATGTATGTATGTATGTATGTATGTATGTATGTCACCTCAAACCTACACCAATCGGAGCTGAGGTTCTGGTCACATGACAGAGGTGATATGATGTAATTACGGCGGTACCACGGCTGACTCCCCACACCGCCATTTTGATTCCTATGCCGTTCAGGCCGGACATATCGTTGAACCTGTCATGTATCACAATCTGAATGTTCTACCTTTACGTTTTTCATTCAGTGTGAAACAAACAAACACGTGAAACACATAAAGTAAAACACGTGAAAATATGGATCTTTTATAACACGATTGTTATCGTGGCTGTGGTTGTTGTTGTTTGTGCGTTTTTCCTGTGTAGTTTTATACATTTTTCTAATGCTCCGCAAAATATCAATACTGTATGTATAATTTTGTATTCTTGGCCCGTGTACTTCTAAAGAGTTTCTACTGCCGTAGAATAATAAATTAGGGCTTCTTCCTCTTTTTCAAACTTGCAAAGAGCCTTTCAGAACTGGCAAATTCGTGATTAAATAAACATTTTTTTATGGCGTAGATGTTTGGTTCCTGTGTTTACAGCGTTTGCCTCTCTGTATGTATGTTTGTCCCTCACATATTTATCCTACATATTGGGGGAGTTTTATAACCGACAATTACGCTTCTGAAAGGTAGATTTTTTATGCCATTTGGCTTCGCCAGTTATGTTTCTTTCAACACCCTTTCGGGAACGTTCATATATTACGTCATAAATCTGGTTGGGGCAAATTATCACACTTGATGATTGGGGGGAACAGGGAGGTGCTTGAAATTGAGGATTTTAGAAATTTAGCAAAGTTGGTGACCTTTGGCCTATGTTGACCTTTTGACCTATTGACCCCAAAAACAATAGGCTTCTGGCTTTTGACCAACTCTACCATTTGGTGAGTTTCGTTAAGATCGGTTGAAAATTGTGACCTGTAGGCCGGTGACAAACAAACAGACAGAACCACAAACGCAACCAACAAAATGTATTGACAAATCTTCGATTTTGCAAGTAATAAGGTTATGAAGATCTTATTGAGATTCTATTTTGAACTGAGCGGTTGGGTGTTCTCCAGAAAGAAAAATCACTTTTCACTTTTTAATGTCGCACTCCCATGTGGTTGCTCGGGCTTATGAAGTTCACAGCGCCGAGTACCGCAGTGGTGAATTGCTCAATCGTACGCGGCCCATGTGCACACGAACACGCACTGTGATGGAGCGGATGCTTAAAGACGAGCGGGGAAATTAAACACAAATTATTTTTCTTTGTCCGAGACATGATTTGCCGTTTATTGCATAGTAAAGACCTGCGTTTATGGCTTGTTACTGGTAATGTGTCATTACCATCACCACGGAATTACACACTTTCCCAAGACGTGTGATTTAGTAGTTGTGATAAATAGGGAATTTACGCGCTTATCATTTCAATCAGTGCTCACGCACTCCCTCATGGTGCTTGCACACCCGAAACTGTCTCCCCGATGCCTCGCACGGCATCCTCCATTGTCCTCACGAACAAAAGCCTAGCTCCTAGCCAATCAGGAGGATCCTCAGAGTGAATCTATTGTCAGCGGCACAAATGTATTTCTTGTGAAAAATATGTGATGTGGGCTCGACAACCTTTCGCTTGATCTTATGATCGGTTGTAAAACTGCGATTTATCAACAAGCGATTGTCTGAATAATATCTGCGTTGAGTCGCAGTCACACCTGTGGCATGTCACGTGACGCTTCCACAATGATACATGTAGGTGATTCATTTTTGAGACCGTAGCATGCGATCCAGCAGGAATTGCTTTGGCCCAGTGACTCTATTGTGGTTTGTAAAAAACAAACTTATTATAATGGAGCAAACGTATATGGTTGTTTGTTTATATGCGACCAAAACGTCTTCTTCTTCTTCAAAAAATATATTAACACCCAAAACACAGTCCGTGAACTCTTAATTACGTTTAAACTGCTGAGACCCTTCAGACCTTTGACGACCCTTTAAGTCCTCAAGACCCTTAAGACCACCAATACCCAAATATCCTTAAAGACCCAGACGAACCAAAAGACCCTTAAACCCCAAAAGCCCCGAAGACCCCGAAAACCCAAAAGACCCCAAAGACCCCGCCCGAAGACCCAAAACACTCCAAAGACCCAAAATACCCTTAAAGGCCTAGAGGATAAAAAAGACCCAAAATACCCTGAAGACCCAAAATACCCTGAAGACTCAAAACACCCTGAATACCCCCAAAGACTCTTAAATACCCAGAGGAACCAAAATACCATTAAGACCCAAAAGTCCCTGAATACACTGAAAACCTAAAAGACCCCAAAGACCCAAAATACCCTTAAAGGCCCAGAGGATCCAAAAGACCCAAATGGCCCTGAAGACCCTGAAGACCCAAAATACACCAAAATAGTCAAAGATGCCTATCCCTCTGAAACGACGTGTGGTGAGGTGCGCCGAGCGCGTCGTCACACCAGTGTGTATAAAAGAAACCGGTGAAGTAAACAGGAATAAAAGTATAAATAGTGAAAGGGATTAGCTTAAGGTGGGTGAAACTACAGAATGTGGGGTCTATATGGTGAGTATCTCTGGTAAGCAAGTGGACCCTAACTTGCGAAACACTAGAACGATACTCGGAAGGGCGCATACTTCCACTAAGCTAAACAGGTTATGATTTGTCCACTGATAGGTCGGATCTGCATCTGGATCTGAACAAAAATCGAATCGGCTTGTTATTGTCACCTACCCAACTCATCCACCAAGTTTCGTCCGAATCCGTCCACACAACTCTGAGTACGAGAAGGACAATTTGAGTCCGAATCCGTCCACATGCCATATATCATTTTTGGCCTCATCTCCCAATGGTGAAGAATCACTTACAAATTAAAAAATTCTCGTATCTAGATTCGGATTCGGATCTTCACCAAAACCGAATCAATTCTTCCTTGTCCCACACTTAATCTGCCCACCATGTTTGGTCCAAAAACGTCAACAACATTTTGTTGTTTAGGTGACAAGAACAAGCCGATTAGATTTTGGTTCAGGTCCGAATCCAGATCCTGCCTATCAGTGGATACAAAACTTAAACTGTTCAGCCCGGCAAAGGTATGCGCTCTAGCGAGTGCTGCTCTAGTTACCTCCGCCTCCGAAGGTGGATGGAGGTTATGTTTTCACCCCCGTCTGTCTGTCTGTCTCTGAACAAGATATCTCAAAAAGTTGTGGACGGATTCAGACGAAATTTGGCAGAGAAGTAGCGTATGTCCCAAGGATGAAATGATGAGATTTTGGTGAAGATCCGGATTCGGATCCGGCTACTGTAATTTTTAAAAGTGATTCTTTACCATTGGGATATCGGGCCAAAAACGATACATAGCAGGATATCGCAAAAATTTATGGAGGGATTTGAACGAAACTTGGTGGACAGGTTGTGTGTGTGACAAGAACGATTCGATTCGATTTTGGTGAAGATCTGAATAAGGATTCGGATACGATAATTATTTCATTTTAAAGTTGAGAATCATTGAGGAATCTTCACCATTGAGAGATCAGGCGAAAAGCGCTACAAAACATTATTTAAAAAAGTTATGGAGGAGTTATGACTAAACTAGGTGGATGAGTTGGTTCGGTGACAGAACAAGCTGATTAGATTTTGGTTCAGGTCCGAATCAAGATCCGGCCTATCAATGGGATACAAAACATAAGCTGTTCAGCTTGGCGAAGGTTTGCGCTCGACTGAGTGCCGTTCTAGTTGTGGTTGTTACCTCCATCCACCTTAGGTGATGGACGTGACCTAAGGTGGATGGAGGTTGTGTTCTCACCTCTGTCTGTCTGTCTGTCACTTGCGAAAATCGAAGATTTTTCAATTATATTGGTTGGTCTTGTGCGTTATTCTGTCTGTTTGTCTGTTTGTCTGTCTCTGTCTGTCTGTCTGTCTGTTTGTTTATCTGTCTGTACGTCAGTCACCTACAGGTCACAATTTTCAACCGATCTTCACGAAACATCACCAAATGGTAGGGTTGGTCATAAGCAAGAAGCCTATTGTTTTTGGGGCCAAAATGTCAATAGGTCAACATAGGCCAAAGGTCACCAACTTTGTTAAATTTCTAAAATCCTCAATTTTCATCTGATTGACTTGAAATTTGAAGAGGACTTGCATACCAGAACACTGATTTCGAACACCAAATATTTTTGAGGTCATCATAGGCCAACAACTTATTTTAGAGAATTCGCAAGTATCGTGCTGTGCACGACATATTTCTTGTTTGTTTGTCTGTCCGTTAGTGAACAGGATATCTCAAAAAGTTGTGGACGATATTTAGTGGAGAGGTTGGGTATGTGAAAAGGAAGACATTATTCGATTTTGGTGAAGATCCGGTTCCGGATACAAGAATTTTAAAATGATTCTTCACCATTGAGAGATAGAGTAAACTACAATATATATATAGCATGATGTTTCAAAAAGTTGTGGACAAGTTATGACAAAATTTGGTGGATGACTTGGGTATATGACAAGAACAAGCCGATTCGATTTTGGGTCAGGTCCGAATCCACAGTCAGTAGCTACGATGCAAAACGTAAACTGTTCAGCCTGGCGGAGGTTTGCGCTCCACCGAAGACTGTTCTAGTTTTTCTTTAGTGTTTTGCTAATGTTTAACTAATGTTTTGTACTTAGCAATTCACAATAATTAGCCTTTCCCCTGCGGAGCAGGTGATGGGGTTTTATAATCACGTGTGTGTTGTGTGTGTGTGTGTGTGTGTGTGTGTGTGTGTGTGTGTGTGTGTGTGTGTGTGTGTGTGTGTGTGTGTGTGTGTTCGTGTTCGGGCCGTATTCTTTTTACCATTTGAGCTGTCATCAAATTTTCACCAGAGCCTTATTATGATAATATGAAGAAGGCAAATTAATAATTTTGTCAAAATGGCAAAGGTCAGCATCTCATAAAATCAGCAATTTCCATCCAATTAACCTGAAATTTCAATTTACTATTTGAGTTGTGTCATCAAATTTTCAACTAAGCAACAACATTAAAGAACCAGCGATTGTTTCCATATGCAGCAAATGGCGAAACTGTGAATGCGGAACCCGTGAAGATGTTTACATGCGGATAGGGGGCAGTTCCATACGGGTGGAAATCCAATATCGTAATTGTATTGATAAATTTATGATAAAACCTTCCACACACTTTAGGACACCTACCGGGACCCCAAAACGTTCCACAGCAAGTTTGGTGGGGCTAGCCCCAAAACTGAGGAAGTAGCCCAAGGACAGACAGACAGACAGGCACTCCTGATTTATTATATAGATGTTTGTGTTCCCACTTCCCATCCCACCTGATGTTTGAAGGTCCTCACCGTTTTTCAACGTTTTTGTTTTTCAACTGCAGTGACGTCATTATCATGTGATGTTTTGCAAGTCATCATGTGATTTTTGTGAGTTATCGTCACATGATATTTTGTGAGTCACCATCACGTGATATTTTTTGAGTCATAATTCTGCTACCAGTCGACAGCTGAGCACAGCTGCACATTAGAACAGTGTTCGGATACTTTTTATGAGGATACAGGCAATTAAGCAATACGAGAGGAGAACTGACCCGATTTTAAAGCATTTTCATTCTAGGAGCTTCTGACAATAACAAATGACATTGCATTTGCAGGGAATTAAAGAAGAAACAACCATCACATATACTTTTGCACTTAGCCTTGCTCACAGTAAATTACGAGATTATTGTGGAAATTACAACCTTACCTTCTTCGTTCGACAGTAATATTTGTGCTCACTTCCCCTGCACTTGGTTTTAATCACATTGGAGAGCTGTTTCCCAGCATGCACCAAATCAAGTGTCTCCATAATAATGTTTGTTTTAAAATGTAAAACCCTTTTTGTAAAACACCTTTTGCAACCCTTTTTGAAATTTTTATCTTTCATTTTTATAATTTTCACCCTGGTGTTGGTGTAGCGGCTAGGGTGCCGGCTTAGGATACCTAGGATCCTGGGTTCGAATCCCAGTAGATCGCTGAATTAACGCCAGGGGGGTTGACTCAGCCTGTCATCCTTCCGAGGTCGGCTAATTGAGTACCAGTTCACTGGTAATTCCCTGTTTGTCGTTAAAGGCGGCAAAAAGGGTTGGCGTCAGGAAGGGCATCCGGCCGTAAAACATTGCTTCAAAAAGGGGACCGAAAAACAACAACAACCACGGTTCCCGAAAAAGGCCAACCCCTGCTTTGCGGGGAAAAATGGCCTCTAAAGGTGGTTTTTTTTTTTTGGTTTTTTTTTAAAAATAATGTTACATTGATGTGTTCAACTTTTCCTGACCGTGCCACAAAGTTTTAAATGCTGTAATGTCAAAACCCAGAAGCATTCGCCCCTGAGCTATCTAGCCTGGGTTCGAATCCTGAACCAGCTATGAACCGTCTTGTGCCATCCCACGGATGGACGTTAAACGGGCGTTCTCATCTGCCGGCATTAGTTGGTAGACGTTAATAACCCCACAGTGCACTTCATGAAGAGACGATGAGTTATTGATGGCACCACAAATACCAAACTCCTGCAAACTCAGTCTGGTATCCTACGATGGAGTGGCGACCCATCCAGCATTGTAACCTTTGCTAAGGACATTGTATTGACAGAACCGACCCTCTATTTACTATCTAGACTACTGAGTATGATACATAATTCAACTAGAACGGCACTCAGTAGAGAGCATACCTCCGCCTTGTTGGCCATATCACTCAATGGTGAAGAATCACTTAAAATTCTACGAGCTGGATCCGGATCCGGATCTTCACCAAAATTGAATCGATTTTTCCTTGTCACACACTCAACCTGTCCAACAAGGTTCGTCCAAATCCATCAATAAATTTTTGAGATATCCCGCTATGTATCGTTTTTGTCCCGATCTCCCAATGGTGAAGAATCATTAAAAGTTTAAATAATTCTCATATTCGAATCCATATTCAGATCTTCACCGAAATCGAATCGAATTGTCCTTGTCAGATACCCAACATATCCACCAAGTTTCGTCCAAATCCATCGATAACGTTTTGAGATATCCTGCTATGTATCGTTTCTGTCCCGATCTCCCAATGGTGAAGAATCATTAAAATTTTAAATAATTCTCATATTCGAATCCATATTCAGATCTTCACCGAAATCGAATCGAATTGTCCTTGTCAGACACACAACCGGTCCACCAATTTCCGTCCAAATCCATCCATAACTTTTTGAGATATTCTGCTATGTATCGTTTTTGGCCCCATCTCCCAATGACGAAGAATCACTTAACAATTCCACTAGCCGGATCCGAATCCGGATCTTCACCATAATCGAATCATTTCGTCATTGTCACTCACATACGCTACATCTCGGCCAGATTTCGTCCGAATTCGTCCACAACTTTTTGAGATATCTTGTTCACAAACAGACACAAAACAGACATGCAGAGGTGAAAACATAACCTCCATCCCAATTTGGTGCCGGTGTTAACGAGAACGACACTCGTAAGAGTGCATACCTTCGCCAAACTGAAAATTTTGCATCTTGGATCCCACTGATAGGCCGGATCTTGATCCGGACCTGAACCAAACCCTAATTGGCTTATTATTGTCACCTACCCAACACATCCACCTAGTTTTTTCATTACTCTTCCTCAACTACTCTACTCTACTCCACTCTTCCTCAACTTTTTGAGATATCGTGCTATGTATCGTTTTTGATCCAATCTCCCAATGGTGAAGAATGACTTTGAAAAAAAATTTTGGTCTCGTATCTGGATGCGGATCTTCACCAAAATATACGAAAAAATAAATTAGTCCTTGTCGCATATCCAATCTGTCCACCAAGTTTCGTCCGAATCTGACCATAACCTTTTGAGGTATCCTGCGCACAGACAGACAGACAGATGAAAAATCACTCATAGAGCGACACTTGTCAAAAGACAACAAAGTAGAATGGCACTCGGTAGCACATCCTTTTGACCTCACAATTAATTGGTGGTTGGTTTCAGTTAGCTGGCATGAAAATCTTATTCAATTTCAAGTCAATGGGATGAAAATTGAGGATTAAAAAAAATTTGAAAAGGTTGTTGATCTTTTGGCCTATGTTGACCTTTTGATCTCAAATATATATAGGATTATGTCGAACCATGAAGTCTACCAATTGCTGAAGTTTCGTGAAGATCGGTTTAAAATTGTGACCTGTAGGAAAGTATAAGTGAGCGGACAGACAAACACACACACAAACCGGAGTGATCAACATACTTGTCCAAAAAAAAAAAAATTCGCCCAGTAACAAACGGGGGTGAAATTCGGTGACTGCGGTCATAAGCAGTAAAGCTGGAAGATCCATTAACGATGGAATATAAACTGCATTAAGTTGTGGCATTTGCAGGGAAAGAAACAACAACAAATCGTTGTTGTATGCAGTTTATGGCGTTTATTTGTGAAACAGTGGTGTACACATACAGTTGAAGTGTGGATTTGCAGGGAGCAAGGCATTGGGGTTTGTCATTACAAATTCAGAATCAGATGCCCTCCCTGCAAGTACTCAAAAAGAGGAAATGGTTCAAAGGTGGAAACATAGCAGTCACAGATGGTCACATTTGCATCGACCTAATATATTGGGGAAACTCTAGAAATTGGTCATGGCTCAATGTACGACATTGTTCATCACAAAATGAACATGACCGAGGCAGCAGTACGTTACATTCCTTGACGGCTGACAGTTCAGCAAAAGGCTCATGAGTTGAAGGTTGTTCAGAGTTTCTTGCCTTGGGAAATGCTGATCCTCCCAAGTTTTTTATTTTTTAAAATCTTTTCATGTTGCTGGTTACCATGGATGAGGCTTGCGTACACAACTTCGGCCCTGAGACACGACAGACCAGCAATAAAAAATTACATTGAGATGAGAAATAATCTTGATTTCCTTCTTTCTTGTGAATATTGTTCAATGTTTTTGCATTGAAGTTAGAAAGACAATCTTGACTTCCCCCTTATGAATATTGTTGGATGTTTTTGCATTGAAGTTAGAAAGACAATCTTGACTTCCCCCTTATGAATACTGTTGAATGTTTTTGTATTGAGATTAGAAAGACGTTCCTGATTTCCTCTTGGTGTGTATTATAATATGTTATTGTATTAAGATTAGAAAGACATTCTTTAATTCCCCTTTGTGTGTGTTATTGGATGTTCCCTTCCCCCCGTGATTTTGGACGGGAGACGGGGTTTTTGCAAGTGTGTGTGTGTGTGTCTGTGTCTGTGTCTGTGTCAGATTTTGTCCGGGCCATAATTTTTACCATTTGAGTTTTGTCATCAAATTTTCAACAAAGCTTTATTATGAGAATATAGAGAAGTCAAATTAATAATTTGATCAAAAGGTCAAATAAAATCGTCAATCTTCATCCGATTGACCTGAAATTTCAAGAATTTGCATATTGGCCACTGAATTGATTCACAAATCAAATGCTAGAAGCTGACTGTTTTGTTTTTTTAAGATCAACAGGTCAGGGTTGCATAAAATCGTCAATTTTCATCCCATTGACTTGAAATTTGAGCATAGCTTGCATATTGGGCCACTTAAGCATATTATTTTTGAGCTGAAAAGGTCAAGATCGCCTGAAATCGTCATTTGTTTTTGGATTTTTAAGCTGTTTTCGTCATGTTTAGCATACCGAAAAATAAATCTGAATACAAAGCGGATGCGCGGGCGGGCTTTGCATTTTGAGATACTTTCTCGTTTTGTATTGAGATTTGAAAGATGTTCCTAAATTCCCCCCTTGTGTGTATTATTGAATGCTTTACCTGCAACATGTTGTAGGTCTACAACAGCTTCACAACGCTGTTGTTGTTGTTGTTGTTGTTGTTGTTGTTGTTAGGGTTCTTGGTGGGGGTCGACTTTTTGAAATGTGCACCCATTACATTAGTTGGACAGCTGCTGGACCACACCCAGATCTATAGCTTGACTCCACCTAACATAGCACATCGAAACGAAATTATATGGCTGCCATCTTGGTTTTATTGTGGGCAGAACACAATCATTAGGCCTGTACGCCTCCGCTGATTATACACTGCCTGAGTTTGTTGTGTCAGATTTCCACTGGCTTTGTTAGGGTCAAGTGTTATTGACAATGAGGGACCCCAAAAAATGTAATCATATGTCGTATAATAATAATAATAATAATAATAATAATAATATAATAATAATAATGTTTAATGAAGCCCGTGAGAATGTACAGTACATCAGAACGCATGGTAATCAAGCATTACATTACTGAAACTAGATGGTATTCATAGAATACTTACCCTGCGCAGTCAACTTGTTGCGAGCCAACTCTTCTGTTTTTGGACATTTTTTTGATCCAATATGGCTGCCAGACCATGTGAGCGATGACATCATAAATTTATATTCTCTAATATAATTGTTGCATAGATCATGCTCAATACATTTCAAACTGATCAGACTAAGCGTTGTCCCTGTCGAATTATGACGTCATAATTATGGCACCATTGACGTCATCGTTAACAAGACCTATTCCCCATATGTAGTTCTTTACAATGAGCCATGTTTCAATTTTTTCCATGCAGCGGTTTTGGAGATATAGAGATGCAACATTTTTAGGTTTTTCCAATATGGCGCCTGTACCACATGACCGATGACGTCATGATTATCATTAAAATATTCTACATGAGGAGGCGCTCCTATGGTGAAAATTTCATGCCCATCAGACCAACAGTTGCTGAGAAAAAAATTTCACAATGATCGGATAGGTGTTGTACTTGTCAAATTATGACGTCATAACGAAGGCATCGATGACATCATCATTAACATATCTTATTCCCCAAGGGGAGTACTTGACAATGAGCCATGTTTCAATTTTTTCCATGGAGTGGTTTTGGAGAAATAGTGGTGCAACCTTTTTTCGATTTTTCCCCAAGATGGCGTCTGTACCGCGTGACCTATTACGTTATAATTATCATTAAAAAATTATACAGGAGGAGCTGCAGATATTCTGAAAAATTTGTGTCCATCGGTCTAACAGTTGCAGAGGAATTTTTGTTTTATTCAGACTGGTCAGATCAAGCGTTGTACTTGTCGAATTATGACGTCATAATTAAGGCACCAATGACATCACCATCAACATATCTTATTCCCCATGGTGAGGCCTTGACAATGAGCCATGTTTCAATTTTTTCCATTGAGTGGTTTGGGAGATATAGAGGTGTAACGTTTTTCCAAGATGGCGTCCATACTACGTGACCAATGACGTCATAATTATGAATAAGAAAATTCTACAGGCAGAGGCACTTCTATGGTAAACTTTCGTGTCAATCGGACCAGCAGTTGCCGAGAAAATGAATTTTTAAAATGCAGACATGTGGAAACACAAAAGGTAGTATGTATTTCTATTAGAAATACAGAAAATACATATTTCTATTAGAATTTCTATTAGAAATACTTTTCGTTTCTCGAGCGCAGGGTAATTACTTAATAGTGCATTAAATGCGCATTTCCCAATTGGACAGTTACCGGATTTTGTGCAGCTTGCGATCACAGTGGGTCATTCTTGCTGTAATGACGTGAGAAAGACATTCATGAATTCCCTTTTGTTTGTATTGTTGAATGTTTTTGTATTGAGATTAGAAAGACATTCTTGAATTCCCTTTTGTGTGTATTATTGAATGTTTTTGTGTTGATCTTACTATAATTCACCAAATGTCCGTACGTCTGTCTGTCTGTCTGTCTGACTGTCTGTCTGTTTTAAGGTACCGTAAAAACTGCTGAACCGATCTCAACGATATTTTGGGTGGATAATCCTGGGATCTCCAGGAGTAAAATAGGCTATTTAGTTTTCCCAATTTCAGCTTTGGTCTCCAGCATTCTCAGGTTTGGACTCCCGCATAACATTCGCGTTCGCATAACGTTCATTGTTCTCATTGTGGCATGTTGCTTTCCCGGGTGCCACACAAACGGCTGCACCGATCACTGCACAGCTGCACCGATCGGACTCGGTGACCTCGGACAAAGACCTTTTATAAGGACACGGGTTGAATCCCTGCTTGAGAGAATTCTAACCCATTTCAACTGAAGGAAACACGTATCGGGAGTACATACGACATAGCGATTGTGAACACGATTAGTTTAATCTCTACATGAGAGAATTCCATATAGCTATTTTATTTGGGTGGTGAATACGCTAACAGATCGCTGTCTCCATCGATCTTGCCAAGGCCGTAACAGCTATCGGCTCAAAAACCTTTTAACTGTTGATTTGGAAGTTTTTACAATGAAGGAAACACGTATCGGGAGTACATACGACATCGGGAGGACTAACTAACTGCACGTGTCTTCAGGATCAAGCTTAAATCTGTCATGGCGGATCTGAAGAGCGGAATGCTTGGAGAAGTGGTGGGCTACTTCGGCATGAAGGAGGATCTGAAACGTGGACTCCCACACTGCCACATCCTTGTGATACTTGCTCCCGCATGACGTTATTTTCCCGGGTGCCGCACAAACGGCTGCGCACCGATCGAGATTTAACGGATATTTATATAAATCGTTTAAAAGAAAAAAAGCCTTCAATTTCTGATATTTAGCCTTTTCATTTGGGCCTCCCAATTGAAGCCCCGCCCATAGGGCGGGTACCGTTGCTAGTATTAGAAATACATTCTTGAATTCCTTTTTGTGTGTATTATTGAATGTTTTTGTATTGATATTAGAAATACATTCTTCATTTCCCTTTTGTATGTATTATTGAATGTTTTTGTATTGATATTAGAAATACATTCTTGAATTCCTTTTTGTGTGTATTATTGAATGTTTTTGTATTGATATTAGAAATACATTCTTGATTTCCCTTTTGTGTGCATTATTGAATGTTTTTGTATTGATATTAGAAATACATTCTTGAATTCCTTTTTGTGTGTATTATTGAATGTTTTTGTATTGATATTAGAAATACATTCTTGATTTCCCTTTTGTGTGCATTATTGAATGTTTTTGTATTGATATTAGAAATACATTCTTGAATTCCTTTTTGAGTGTATTATTGAATGTTTTTGTATTGATATTAGAAATACAATCTTCATTTCCCTTTTGTATGTATTATTGAATGTTTTTGTATTGATATTAGAAATACATTCTTGAATTCCCTTTGTGTGCATTATTGAATGTTTTTGTATTGATATTAGAAATACATTCTTGAATTCCTTTTTGAGTGTATTATTGAATGTTTTTGTATTGATATTAGAAATACATTCTTGATTTCCCTTTTGTGTGCATTATTCAATGTTTTTGTATTGATATTAGAAATACATTCTTGAATTCCTTTTTGAGTGTATTATTGAATGTTTTTGTATTGATATTAGAAATACATTCTTGATTTCCCTTTTGTGTGCATTATTCAATGTTTTTGTATTGATATTAGAAATACATTCTTGAATTCCTTTTTGAGTGTATTATTGAATGTTTTTGTATTGATATTAGAAATACATTCTTGATTTCCCTTTTGTGTGCATTATTCAATGTTTTTGTATTGATATTAGAAATACATTCTTGATTTCCCTTTGTGTGCATTATTGAATGTTTTTGTATTGATATTAGAAATACATTCTTGATTTCCCTTTTGTGTGCATTATTGAATGTTTTTGTATTGATATTAGAAATACATTCTTGAATTCCTTTTTGAGTGTATTATTGAATGTTTTTGTATTGATATTAGAAATACATTCTTGATTTCCCTTTTGTGTGCATTATTGAATGTTTTTGTATTGATATTAGAAATACATTCTTGATTTCCTTTTTGTGTGCATTATTGAATGTTTTTGTATTGATATTAGAAATACATTCTTGATTTCCCTTTTGTGTGCATTATTGAATGTTTTTGTATTGATATTAGAAATACATTCTTGATTTACCTTTTGTGTGCATTATTGAATATTTTTGTATTGATATTAGAAATACATTCTTGAATTCCTTTTTGTGTGCATTATTGAATGTTTTTGTATTGATATTAGAAATACATTCTTGATTTCCCTTTTGTGTGCATTATTGAATGTTTTTGTATTGATATTAGAAATACATTCTTGATTTCCCTTTTGTGTGCATTATTGAATGTTTTTGTATTGATATTAGAAATACATTCTTGAATTCCCCATTTGTGTGCATTATTGAATGTTTTTGTATTGATATTAGAAATACATTTTTGATTTCCCTTTTGTGTGCATTATTGAATGTTTTTGTATTGATGTTAGAAATACATTCTTGATTTCCCTTTTGTGTGCATTATTGAATGTTTTTGTATTGATATTAGAAATACATTCTTGAATTCCTTTTTGTGTGTATTATTGAATGTTTTTGTATTGATATGAGAAATACATTCTTGAATTCCCTTTTGTGTGCTTTATTGAATGTTTTTGTATTGATATTAGAAATACATTCTTGAATTCCATTTTGTGTGTATTATTGAATGTTTTTGTATTGAAATTAGAAATACATTCTTGATTTCCCTTTTGTGTGCATTATTGAATGTTTTTGTATTGATATTAGAAATACATTCTTGAATTCCTTTTTGAGTGTATTATTGAATGTTTTTGTATTGCTATGAGAAATACATTCTTGAATTCCATTTTGTGTGTATTATTGAATGTTTTTGTATTGATATTAGAAATACATTCTTGAATTCCCCATTTGTGTGCAATTGCATTATTGAATGTTTTTGTATTGATATTAGAAATACATTTTTGATTTCCCTTTTGTGTGCATTATTGAATGTTTTTGTATTGATGTTAGAAATACATTCTTGATTTCCCTTTTGTGTGCATTATTGAATGTTTTTGTATTGATATTAGAAATACATTCTTGATTTCCCTTTTGTGTGCATTATTGAACGTTTTTGTATTGATATTAGAAATACATTCTTGATTTCCCTTTTGTGTGCATTATTGAATGTTTTTGTATTGATATTAGAAATACATTCTTGATTTCCCTTTTGTGTGCATTATTGAATGTTTTTGTATTGATATTAGAAATACATTCTTGATTTACCTTTTGTGTGCATTATTGAATATTTTTGTATTGATATTAGAAATACATTCTTGATTTCCCTTTTGTGTGCATTATTGAATGTTTTTGTATTGATATTAGAAATACATTCTTGATTTACCTTTTGTGTGCATTATTGAATATTTTTGTATTGATATTAGAAATACATTCTTGAATTCCTTTTTGTGTGCATTATTGAATGTTTTTGTATTGATATTAGAAATACATTCTTGATTTCCCTTTTGTGTGCATTATTGAATGTTTTTGTATTGATATTAGAAATACATTTTTGATTTCCCTTTTGTGTGCATTATTGAATGTTTTTGTATTGATGTTAGAAATACATTCTTGATTTCCCTTTTGTGTGCATTATTGAATGTTTTTGTATTGATATTAGAAATACATTCTTGAATTCCTTTTTGTGTGTATTATTGAATGTTTTTGTATTGATATGAGAAATACATTCTTGAATTCCCTTTTGTGTGCTTTATTGAATGTTTTTGTATTGATATTAGAAATACATTCTTGAATTCCATTTTGTGTGTATTATTGAATGTTTTTGTATTGAAATTAGAAATACATTCTTGATTTCCCTTTTGTGTGCATTATTGAATGTTTTTGTATTGATATTAGAAATACATTCTTGATTTCCCTTTTGTGTGCATTATTGAATGTTTTTGTATTGATATTAGAAATACATTCTTGAATTCCTTTTTGAGTGTATTATTGAATGTTTTTGTATTGCTATGAGAAATACATTCTTGAATTCCATTTTGTGTGTATTATTGAATGTTTTTGTATTGATATTAGAAATACATTCTTGAATTCCCCATTTGTGTGCAATTGCATTATTGAATGTTTTTGTATTGATATTAGAAATACATTTTTGATTTCCCTTTTGTGTGCATTATTGAATGTTTTTGTATTGACATTAGAAATACATTCTTGATTTCCCTTTTGTGTGCATTATTGAATGTTTTTGTATTGATGTTAGAAATACATTCTTGATTTCCCTTTTGTGTGCATTATTGAATGTTTTTGTATTGATGTTAGAAATACATTCTTGATTTCCCTTTTGTGTGCATTATTGAATGTTTTTGTATTGATATTAGAAATACATTCTTGATTTCCCTTTTGTGTGCATTATTGAACGTTTTTGTATTGATATTAGAAATACATTCTTGATTTCCCTTTTGTGTGCATTATTGAATGTTTTTGTATTGATATTAGAAATACATTCTTGATTTCCCCTTTGTGTGCATTATTGAACGTTTTTGTATTGATATTAGAAATACATTCTTGATTTCCCTTTTGTGTGCATTATTGAATGTTTTTGTATTGATATTAGAAATACATTCTTGATTTCCCTTTTGTGTGCATTATTGAACGTTTTTGTATTGATATTAGAAATACATTCTTGATTTCCCTTTTGTGTGCATTATTGAACGTTTTTGTATTGATATTAGAAATATATTCTTGAATTCCTTTTTTTTCTTTTTTTTTCTTTTTGTATACTGAATCGAGGCACGTGAAAGAGCTGACATTTACTTCACAAACAAATCAACCAGACAAACAAAATATATAAAAAGATGGAGCGGAAGACAAGATGGGGAGAGAAGGGGATTATTGGTGGGGGAGACAAGATGGGGAGAGAAGGGGAGAGAAGGATGATGTTTTGTGTGCATTATTGAATGTTTTTGTATCGATATTAGAAATACATTCTTGAAGTCCTTTTTGTGTGTATTATTGAATGTTTTTGTATTGATATTAGAAATACATTCTTGAATTCCCTTTTGTTTGTATTGCTGAATGTTTTTGTATCGAGATTGGAAATACATTCTTGAATTCCCTTTTGTATGTGTTATTGAATGTTTTTGTATTGATATTTGAAATACATTCTTGAATTCACCTTTTGTGCATATTGTTGCATGTTTTTTTTTTACATGTGACATTTTTCTCACTGATTACTACACTCCGCCGGTAGTCGACTGTTTCGTTTATACATCGATTCATTGCAGTGCATGTTGTCTCCCATTTGACATTCTGACAGATTCTTTGCATGAATTTTATTTATTCTTCGTTTTACAGACACTCACATTAACTCGATCGGCCGCTCCGTCTGGCCGCCTGACAATCACAGCTGTGCTGCTATGCGGCGCATTTTCGCAGCTTGCGGCTAACAACCACTCGTCTCTTATTCTTTACGCATGCATTTTGGTGAAAAATTCTGATCATATGAATTTCATGATCGTGATGCGTTCCTGCTAGTTGGCATTCTGCGCCATCCAGAAATTGGAACCAAAATAAACACTCTTGCCAAAGTCGTACGTGTTTGCGGAAGATCAAAAATCGCTTGACGGAACCTGAGAATTATTCGATCTGATTATTATCGAGTTTTTCAATCCATAGTTCCATTTATTTTTCTTAAACGTGTCACATGCATTTCAGAGCCACTCACATACTTACAAAGATAAGACATAACTAACATCACAGCAATTCCTGGGAATTCACTATCACTTAATGGTGGTTCTTTAAAAATTGATTTATTTAAATAAGGATGTGAAGTGAAAAATAATTGATAACGATCAGACAATAGTAATCCCAATTTTTTGAAATCTTCCTTCAGTTTGCCATGAACATTTGAAATGGCCTTGAAAAGGCTGATCAGCATGCAATGGGCAGGTGCTGGCACACTTCGTGCCAGGCCGCAACGCTAATTGCAATAGTTTGTAATAAAGCATTCGCTGCTCTCCCTGCCTCCTTCACCCCATACAATAAATATTTATATACAGTATGTCGCCTTGAATGTAAAAGAGATTCATCCAAAAGTTCTGGAAATCACAGGAGACCTCTTTGTTCCATTTCTGTGTCTGAGTAATCGAACTGATGTCGGAACTGAGAAATGCAAGTGTTGTGGACTTGTGGGAATGCATGGGGGCCTTTTTTGGGAAGAACTTAAAAGGCAATTTTATATTGGAAAATCCATACAATTTGTGACATAACAAAATATCTTAAATCGTTTTTAGAAAAATTAATATATAATTTAGAGGCAGCGATTTGAGTTAAATGGGGAGAAAAATAAATAAATAAATAATTATCATATTGTGTAAGAACTAGTTAAGCTTCCTTTAATTTTATGGATATTTGTTTCAATGTTTCACCACAGGATTTTTTTCGGTATTTACTTTGTACGTGAATTCAAGGCACGTAAAATATCAAGACGACAGGAGTTGCTGGGGTATCATGGCGAGAGTGGGGAAGCGAGGACGAGGCAGATAAGAAGCTTGCAGGTAGGAGGTTACCTGTTGTGGATCGGAGTGGGTTGGGGGGGGGGGGGGGAGGTGAGGACGAAAGATCGTTTAGTAAGGATGAAAATTAAATGATAACTGGGAATGTGCATTTTGATTTCATTTTAACAAATTCTCATGGAAGTGCCTATATCTATTTATAGCATCTGCAAAAATGGCAAAAGGATTTGTCCTCCTTCCCCATCTACCCCCACACATGCCCTCTCATTCCCATGCCCTTTATTCCCTGCCTTCTCCTGAAAACATTTTGTGTTTTGTTTTTCCTCTCCCCTTTTCCCCAACCCATTATATTGATTATTTGATGCACAGTACTCATTATAATAATAATAATAATGCATTTATTTTATATAGCGCTTTTCAGGAAGCCCAAAGACGCTTTGACAGAGTGCAAAACATAATGCATAGCAAAACATAAAAACAATTGCAAAAAAAAAAGAATCAATAGGGAAATATTCAAAGCACAAAGGAGGGAGAAGGAGAGGAGATAGTCAGGGGTTAGATGCTGTGGGTTAAATGTTGAATGCAGTGTTGAACAGGTGGGTCTTGAGTGATGTTGTGAATGTGGTGAGTGAGGAGGAGTCTCTGATGGTGTGAGGTAGCGAGTTCCAGAGGGTGGGAGCAGCGATGGAGAAGGCCCTGTCCCCCCAGGATCTAAATTTGGTCCGGATGGGGGGGGGGGGGGGTCAGGAGGTTGGTACCAGCAGAGCGGAGGTTGCGGGTGGGAGTGTGTCTGGAGAGGAGGTCAGCCAGGTAGGATGGGGCCAGGTTATGGAGGGCTTTGTAGGTCAAGAGGAGGATTTTGTACTGGATTCTCTGGGAGATGGGGAGCCAGTGAAGCTTGTAAAGGACGGGGGTGATGTGGTCACGGGTCCGGGAATGGGTGAGTAGACGGGCAGCGGAGTTCTGAATGTATTGGAGTTTATTGGTGATTGTTGAGGGTGAACCATAAAGGAGGCTATTGCAGTAGTCCAGACGGGAAGTGATGAAGGCGTGGATGAGGGTTTCTGCAGCCACGGAGGAGAGGGATGGACGGAGACGGGCGATGTTTTTCAGGTGAAAGAAGGCTGTCTTTGTGATCTGTTTAGTCTATTTGTCGAAGGAGAGGGTTTGGTCAAAGATGATGCCAAGATTCCGGATGTGAGGGGAGGTGGATACTGGGAAACCGTCGATGTTGAGGGCAAAGTTATGGGTGGACTTGGTGAGCGTTTTTGGGCCAATGATGATTATTTCAGATTTATCACAGTTAAGTTTGAGGAAGTTGATTTGAAGCCAGGATTTTATTTCAGTGATGCAGTTTGTCAGGATAGAGTGGGTGGCGGTGGAGATGGACTTGGTGGAGATGAAAAGCTGGATGTCATCGGCGAAGCAGTGGAATTGGAGACCATGACGGCGGATTAAGTGACCGAGGGGGGACAGGTAAAGGATGAAGAGGAGGGGGCCAAGAACTGAACCTTGGGGGACACCTTGGGGGAGGGGAGCAGTGGGGGATTTGCAGTTATTGATGGAGATGAACTGACGTCTGTCAGAGAGGTATGATTTAATCCAAGAGAGGGCAGTGCCGGTAATGTTAAAGGTGGTTTCAAGTCGGGTGAGGAGGATGGTGTGATCGATGGTGTCAAAGGCGGCGCTGAGGTCGAGGAGGATGAGAATGTTGAGGTTGCCAGCGTCAGAGGAGAGGAGAAGGTCGTTGGTGATTTTGAGGAGAGCAGTTTCAGTACTGTGGTTGGAGCGGAATCCGGATTGGAATGTTTCATACAGGTTATTGGCAGAGAGGTGATGTTTGAGTTGAGTGGCTACAGCGCGTTCCAAAACCTTTGACAGAAAGGGTAGGTTGGAGATGGGTCTGAAGTTATTTAGGGTGTCAGGGTTTAGTCCAGGTTTTTTCAGAATGGGGGTAACAGCAGCAATTTTGAGCATCATTACAGAGCATCAGGGCTGCCGAAGCGGTTTCTTGGCAAGGGTTATACTGGGTGGTTTGCCATTGCCTTCCCAGAGTTCTTTGTCCGTGCTCTACCCCGCCACTCCTCCACTATTTTTTTTATTTTTTTTATTATTATTTATATATATATATAGTTTTTTTTTTCTCCTATTTTTTTATCCTTTTATTTTTCTATTTCTCCTATTCTTTACTCAATTGTATTTTCCTTCATGTAACCACTCGCACCCAATCTTTCCATCTTCCCTCTCTTTACATACACAATATGTAAATGTTCCCCAAATACGCTGGAAGATGTACGGACCATGTGGGTTTAATGCTGCATCCCTCTAGTAATATTGTCAATTTCATTAGTATGAAAAATGGTCCTCTCAACACAAAATCAATCGCAACCACATGATGATCGGTGCGATTATCTGCACTTGCTTTCTGCAGCCATTTCAGAAGCATGGCTGCCTTGACAACAACAATGTGTTGGTTTTATAAAACACAGTTCATCCCACAAGTAGATTAATATACCATCTCCAGACTCACTGAATTAACAATGGAAATTAACAAACATTAATCATTATAGCTCAGAATTAATCTTTTGGAGCAATCGTCGTGAAGGTTACCAATAGTTCATTGCACTAATGACTAATAATCTTCCAAAACATTTTTCAACTGATTTATATGGGTGTATCTTCAAAGTGAAACGGAATCTATAGAGTAAGGAGAATGGGGGGCAATCTGGACTCTCAGGGAATTCACAATGCATTAAAAACTCCTTTTGAGTCGGTCTTTTATCATTTTCATGAAAATATTTTTGGTGTTAAAAAATGTATCACAATTAAAAGAAGGTGGGGAGTTTGATTTTCGTGAAAATCCAGATCCAATAATATTTTAATTTCTAACGCGATTCTTCACCATTGAGAGATGGGGCCAAAAACGATACATCGCATGATATTTCAAAAGGTTGCGGACGTGTTTTGACAAAACTTGGTGGATTCGTTTAGTGGTTAACAAGAACAAGCCAATTAGATGTTGGTTTAGGTCCGGATGCACATACGGCCAATCAGTGTGATGATACAAAAGAGGAAGCCATGCCCACCTGCCATCAACACGCCTGTATGCCAGGTTGCGTACCTGCCAAGTGCATTGGCCATGGGCTGAACATTGAGCCAGTGTACCAGAACTCTAACTTGTCTTGTGAATTCACTTTGTCCATCTTTCGTCCTGTGAATGATCAGGCCCAGATAAAGCCAAGGGTATTTAAGGACCAAACTTGTGGGCATGTACTGGATGGAGGGTAAGGGAATTATTTATTACGTATGTATTTATTATTAGCCTCCCCCTATACCCTATACCCTATACCCTATAGTGTAGGGGAAGGCTTATTGCTGTTGTAGGGTTTGTATCGACAACTGGCTCCTCCAATTTGACCCACTGGAGTACAAAACCACAATTTAAATAAATTATTATTCTCAACTTTTAACACTCAAGATTTCCAGAATGTGTCAATTTCCGAGCTATATCTTGCAGCCAACTGGGACTTTCGGAATGAAATTTTGCACCAATAATGTGAATAGAAAGTATGCGGAGATTTCCTAAAACTGTTTTACCTACTTTCAGGTCATGACCTAATTATAGCCATTTTAACAATTCTCACCATAACTCAACTAAGGTTTGTTTAATCGGAAAGAGATTGCCCTTGATAGATAGCCGAGGGCAAGTCGCATTTATACAAAATATTTTAATGCAAATCGCATTTATTCGCCTAAGCCCTAAACAAAAGTCTTCACCCCCTTTCAAATTTTTCATCCCTTGTTGCCTTATAGCCTGGAATTAAAATTCATTAAATCAGACTTTTCCCACCTTTATTTACACATCGTAACCCACAACTTCCAAGTAAAAATCAAATTCTCCAAATTTCAGAAAATGAATTAAAAAATACAAAACTAGAATATATTTGTTGGATAAGTGTTTACACCCCTTATAATAGCAACTGTTAATAAGCTCAGGTGTAACCAATCATCTTCAAAATCACACACCATGTTAATTGGCCTCCATCTGTGTTAAATTGCAGTATTTATGATTATTTCAGAATAAAATCAGCTGTTTCTCTAGGTTTCCTCTGCTGGGTAGTGCATTTCACACAAAAGACTCAACCATGAGTGCCAAGGAGCTTTCAAAGGAGATTTGTGGTCTGACAAAACCAAGATGGAATTTTTTGGCCTAAATGCAAAACGTTACGTTTGGCGATTTGTTTGTGAAATAAATGTTAGCTCTTTCACGTGCCTCGATTCAGTATACAACAACAACAACAACAAAAAAAAAAAAAAAAAAAACCCCAACACAGCACATCACCCAAATAACACCATCCCTATGTACTGTGAAGCATAGTGTAGGCAGCATAATGTTATGGGGCTGTTTCTCATCAGCAGGGACTGAGGCACTTGTCAGGATAGAAGGGAAAATGTATGGAGCAAAATACAAAAAATCCGAAAAGAAAAGCTGCTGCCCTTTACAAGAAAGCTGAAATTGTGACGGAAGTTCACCTTTCAGCATGCCAACGACCCGAAGCACACAGAAAAAGCTACACTGGAGTGGATAAGGAACAAAAAGATAAAAGTCCTTGAATGGCCGAGTAAGAGCTCCAACCTAAATCCAATCGAAAATCTGTGGCATGACTTGAATATTTCTGTCCGTCAACACTCCACATGTAACTTGACTGAGCTTGAACAGTTTCGTTAAGAAGAATGGGCAAATATTGCTCAATCAAGGTGTGCAAAGTTGGTAGGGACCTATCTCAACAGACTCACAGCTGCAATTGCTGTTTTTTTTTTTGATGTTTTTGTTTTTTTGTATACAAGATCGAGGCTCGTGTAAGAGCTAACATTCATCACAAAAAGACAAACTGACACATAAATCGAATAATAAAGGGAGCGGGAGAAAAGATGGGGAGAGAGAGAAGGCACACAAGTAAAACATTTGTGAGCAGACACATCAGGAGATATGTGGGAGGGAGAGGGCTTGGGAGGAGGCATGGGAAGAAGGGTGGGAGAGGTATAAAACACATGGACACTGCTAGGACTTCCAGGAAAGAAGTTGGTATTTCAAAAAAGTGGATCTGGGATGAATTAACAGGGGTAGAAAAGATCAAGGTTTTGTTTGGGGATGGTGGTGAACCATAAGAGATGGTGGTGAACAGCTGTATTAAAGAACTGGAGGGAGGAGTGGGATTGAAGAGAGTGAGGGAGTTTGTTCTAGAGGTGGGAGAAAAGAGGAATGAAAGAGTGAAGGTGAGCAGAGAGTCTTGATTTTGGCAGTTTCACCAGAAGAGGGTTGCTGGCAGATCTTGTGCGACCTGTAGGAATATTTGGGGGACAGAGCACAGACAGAGCTGGGGGAGCTAGACCGGAGAGGAGTCGGTAGAAGACAGAAAGACCACTAACATGCCTGTGGTGAGTGAGTGAAAGGCCCTCAGAATTAGCTTCATCGCGTGAGATTCCAATGATTCGGAAAGCTTTGGTTTCAACAGCGTGAAGCCGAGCTAGATGTGAGGCAGGAGCACCAGCCCAGAGGGAAGGGCAGTATTCCATTGAACTGTGGATGAAAGCCTTGTATGTGTTGAGGAGCTCAGGTGTGCAAAGGAAGGACTTCGCATGACTGAGGATGCCTATTCGGCGACTGGCTTTGGAGGCCAGCTTGGAAATGTGGTTTTCCCAGGAAAGATCATGGCAGATAGTGAGACCCAAAAGCTTGAGTGACAGAACTTCTTGGAGGGGATTGTTGTGAAAGTACATGGGATGGTTGTCCAGTCGGTCTTTTCGGAGACACATGGTGAGAGTGTGAGATTGTTGTCAGGATTGAAAGACATGTTCCACTTGTTTGACCAGTCTGATTTTGTCCAAGTCTGCAGAGAGGAGGCTGCAGACTGCCAATCTGAGGGATGTGGTATTGAGCGGCAGAGAGTGAAGTTTGGGGCAGAGAGTGGCGAGGGGAGAGTTTAGAAAGTGGATGATGGAAAACGAACAAGATTTTCTAGAGAGGCGGAGAGATCATGGATGAAGACCAGAAAAAGCACAGGGCACAGAACACTGCCTTGGGGAACTCCAGCCTGAACAGGAAGGGGAGATGAGAGAAAACCATTCAGGGCCACACGTTGACTACGACCAGAGAGGAAGTCCGCATGCCATGCGTGGAGATTTCCAAAGATACCATAAGAGGAGAGTTTGGTGAGCAGAGCGGGGTGCCAGACCGTATCGAAGGCACGTGATATGTTAAGGGAGACAGCTCTGATTTGCTGTTTGGCATTGAGGACCTCCATCCATTGTTGAGACAGGAGAAGCAGCATGTCCAGAGTAGAATGACCTGGTCTGAAACCAAATTGATGATCAGAGATCAAGCCATTGGAGAAGAGGAAGTATTTGTTATCCGAAGCAATGATGGATTCCATGACTTTGCTGATAATATAATTGGGAGCAGGCTGTTTGGTCTGCAGTTCCAAGGATCTGTTTTTGCACCTTTTTGTGTAAAGCGGTAATCTTGGCTGATGTCCAAGCTGATGGTAGATGACCTTGAGCAAAAGAGAGTGTGAAAAGAACAGAGAAGAATATCCACAACAGGTAAAGAAGCAGGAACAGAAGAATATGAGATTGACAGCCAGGAGAGCAGAGAACGAAGAAACAGGGAGGTGCATAAGCAAATGTGTTAGTATGGGAGGAGAGGCCTACTTTTCAATTCTTTGTTAATATATTTATTTAAAGGTTAGGTGAAAGTGGATCAGAGGAATAAGGAGAAAGTTGAAGGAGAATGGTGAAAACTAGACTTGGAAAGGTGTCGGCTGGAGAGGATTGAGTTTTGAAGGAAGGAGAGAAAAAAAACGGATGGGGCAAACATGTGATCGAAGAAAGAACGAACACGGGGAGAGAAGGAAATGTAATTTTTTTTTTTTTCTTTTGAATTAAGACTTTAAACAAAGGGTAAGATGATCGGAGAAAGTATGGGGTGAAAAGTAAGATAAAGAAGAAAGCAATACAGTGAGAGAACGAAAGTAAATGGACAGCAAACGACCGCCGAGAGGAAACAGGAAAGCCTCGAGGGACCAGGCCTGAAAAACGCGGCAGGAACAACCGACGATTATACACAGGTATGCACGATTTACACCGAGATCTTACTAGACACACACAGTAGACACACACACCATAAAATAAAATTACAGTTTGGACAAAAATACAGATGGGAAAAAATACTTTACTTTGATAGTGTGTAGAGCTTGGAAAAACACAACCTCGCCGTAGGCAAAACCAGAAGCGGACGAAGCTGTTAAAGGTGCTTCCACCAAGTATGAACTCAGGGGGTTGGACACTTATCCAACCAAGATATTCTAGTTCTGTATTTTTAATTACATTTCTGAAATTTGTAGAATTTGTTTGTCACTCGGAAGTTGTGGGTTACGTTGTGTAAATAAAGGTGGAAAAAGTCTGATTTAATGCATTTTAATTCCAGGCTATAAAGCAAAAGAGGTGAAAATTTTGAAATGGGGTGTAGACTTTCTATATGCACTATATATATATATATATATATATATATATATATATATATATATATATATATATATATATATATATATATATGTATATATATATATATATATAGTATATATATAAATATACTGTATATACATACATATACATATATCTTCCTCAGTCATTTTATTTACACACACAACATTTTCATTTGAAATTCATTACCATCAACCAATGAGCGTTTAGCGTGTAAGGAAAATATGTCGAGACATTCAAAATCCGTGTCAATTCCTTATTCACCCACGTGCCCAACCCCACACCCCTCGTCATTTCCCGTTGTACCCGGTATCTAAAACCTTATATCAAGCATATAAACATATTACCACATGAAAGGCAAAATAATTCCGCTCCAAGCTCTCCAGAGTGGGCATTCAGGATACTGATAGCATAAACCTTTGATCAGCACTGCCCTCATATTTTATCTAAAATGTGTAAACAATTTGGAAAAAATTAGGAAATTTTACATCACAAAATAAATCTGCTTTTTAAACAAAACGTCAATTGTTCTGCAATGAAAATCCCTTCATCTGCATTTAAAATAATTTCGGTGCTTAACATTCTCAGTCAAACGTTCTGGTGGATGCTCGAAGCTAAAAAAATTAATGATTTCCCACCTTGCGTTTGTCAGCTTCGAAATCAAAAGCATAATGCTAATTAAACGCTTGTACGTTTTAATAACTCGGCAGCAAAATTGTGCGTTAGCACAATAAACATTTTTTTGAGCAAAATATAAAGGTCAATAACACGAGAGAAATGAGTGCAGGGAAATGGAAATGGTGTTGCCTTCGGGAAGCTATTTAAGAACAACAGTATTTTTATTTGGTGGTTTGTAAGGACACGTTTAAAGGGAATCGAGGCTCGTTTCCATCTCACAACTCTGTAACATGGTCCAGGAAAGCACATCACACTTGTTGGCATCACTTATCCAACACGTGTGAAGTGTGCCAGTTACATGGGCAATATATGCACACAGTTTTTGGGGTATTTTTGCATCTTAATCTATCAATATCCGCTCCCTCTTGTTGCGAGATGACTCGTTTTTTTCAGAATTGGCTTCCTTTCCCCTCCTCGACGCCCCCCTTATCAGGCAGGGGTCTGCACACTCGGGAGGGGGAGGGTGTGAGGGAAGGCGGTGATTTATTTAATTCTGACGTGACCCTGGGTACCCCAAGCAGGAATACAAAACTTATTACATTTCCAACGTTACCATTTTTATTATTCTACAACAGCAGGAATCGCTACGTTAAAGCTCGAGCTCGTGCTTCTTCTTCACGTGGTGGACAGGTGGACGAGTCTCTTTATAGTAATAACTAGTCTGATTTAATGCATTGTGTACATATCTATATTATAATATATATCTATATTATAGCCGGCGAAGCCGGTGTTGTGAATGAACGCGTATGTATTATGTTGAAAAACCAGATTTTGCTGGATCCTTTGAGAATTCCAAGCTTTGATGCACCAAATCACTCAATGGAGGCCGCCATCTTGCGGATGCGGAAGTATGCATAAAAAATTGCGAAAAAGTTCAATAGGAGTTTGTTTCACCCGTCTTTTTTTGATTCAGAATCTTATGCACCTCTAATTTGTAATTAAAATACTTTAAGACCAACCTCGTTCCCCGGGCCCTGGTTATCTTCAACGAAAATCGTCACCAAACACCGGAGCCAATGAGATTCGAGCATTTGAAAAAATATTTCAAAAACCAAATCGCTCCATGGAGGCCGCCATCTTGCGGATGCGGAAGTATGCATAAAAAATTGAGAAAAAGTTCAATAGGAGTTTGTTTCACCTGTCTTTTTTTGATTCACAATCTTATGCACCTCTAATTTGTAATTAAAATACTTTAAGACCAACGTCGTTCCCCAGGCCCGCACCCTGGTTATCTTCAACGAAAATCATCACCAAACACCGGAACCAATGAGATTCGAGCATCTGAAAAAGTATTTCAAAAAAGCTTTTTACCGGTACAGCGTTTCGGAGGCTGAAAACGGCGTCAAATATTCTAAAATTGACGAAGAATTATTTTTTAGAAATCTCGCGGCCGTAGGAGATAGTTTTTCACGGCCGGAAATATCCGAAGTTGAGACAGAATTCACCGAATTAATCAATAAGGGACTTTTATAAATTTCAATCTCATCCAGAATGCAAATGGTGTCATTTTGAACGAGGTACGGTACCTACCAAAGGTGGGCGGTCCGCTTCGAAAGTCCGCTTATCCGCTTATCCGCTGCAGCGGACTAACGTTTTCGAAGCGGATAAGCGAATCGGAACAACCCCTGGAAACCGAAGCGGATAAGCGTAAGCGGACTACCGAAAAATTAAAGCGCATCGCGATTCGCCAAATCAGCTGTTAGCCTGAGCCGTTACTCTAGAATTGTGAATATTTATTTAAGTGAATAATAAGTGAAAACTGAATATTTTATTGGACGCTAGAGCGGCAATAACGTCAAGATGGAGAGATTTCTGACTAATACTTCGCGATCTGAGATTTCTGAGATGGAGAGAAATCTGAGATTTCTGACGTCACCGAATACACATTATATTTTGCTAAAACAATTCATTTTAAGTTTTAAAACTTTTAATATTAACTGTAAGTGAAAAATGAAAATAAACTTTGTTTTAAAACAGTATTTTGCGAGTAGTTTGCGAGTTCCGTGATGCTTCGGTAACTCTATTTCTCACGCATAACACGCCGCTCCCGAGCTCTGCCTCGGTCGAGCGCGTGTTCAGCTACGGGTCGGACATCCTCAGGCCTAAGAGGTCGGCCCTGGCTGCACCGAACTTCGAGGCCCTCGTCTTCATGAAGGGCAACCTCCAAATCCTCAAGAAGGCCCACGAGGTGGAGGAGGAAGACGAGGACTAGTCAACAGACTGCTAGTCTGTTGACTAGTAGACTCTCTTGTCAAAGAAAGGACGGGCAAATTGATTTTTCTTTAATGTAACTTGCATATATTAAAATTATATTTAAATTAACTGTAGAGTAGAGTAGAGTCGAGTGGAAAACTTTATTTCAATAAATTTTGAATAAATTTTATTTAAATAAAAATGTATATTTTTGATCTTAAAAGCTTTGTTTGTCTTTGTAGTAGTTAGAAATGGCTATTTAGGCTTTAAAAGCATTAAATTCCCTTTAGAAACGTCAAAAATCGCTTTAAAAACGTCGAAGCGCTTTAAAAAAATCGAATCGAAGCGGATAAGCGGATAACCGGTAAGTGGACTAAGATTTTCGGCCGCTGAAGCGGATAAGCGAATCGGACTACACGGGCTGGCGGAGCGGATAAGCGGTAAGCGGACTTAAAATTTTCCGAATCGCACCCACCTTTAGTACCTACTACACCTACCTACTACCAACTACCTAACCTACTGATGCCATAGTGATGGGTAAAATATTGCCAAGAGGCTTTGGCTTCACCGGCTCATTGCGGCTTTGCAGTCGGGTACTAGTAATAGGCGTAGGTGATTCTGTCTGTCTGTCTGTCCGGGGGTGTGGCTTACTCCGTTTAGAGTGTAGCTCCACCCATTCTGGGAGAGGCTTCATAAAAACAAATATCCACCATTTTATTAACTCGCATAGCTTTGAGGCCTGTTTTGTAGGCCCGTGGTGTCTTGCTCTCTCTCAGTTTTATTTCAACTCTAATTCGATATATCATTTCATTTTTAACAGTCGCTAACATAGTTTTAGACTCGGTTGAAAAAAAACGGGAAGAAAATCCCATGAAAGTGTCCGTTTATAGAATGAAATGCATTTTCGAAGGTCTGTAAAATAAAGCCCATTCATTGAGTCACCCTCACGATTTTATCTCGAATTCACCATCTTATTTCATTTTTATCGATGGTTTTAGACTCGGTTTCAGCAATAATTGAAAAAATAAATGCACACATGGGAAAATGCCGAGGCATAGGCAACCCTAAAAATCGCGGCCCGATGTATCATACACCGCCCAACATGACACAGATGGCAAAATGTCGACATAATTATATGAAAAATTCGCTATTTCTTTTCCGTTAAGATATATTACTTTTCCGTTTGATGACAGTCGTCACAAAAACGTCAACAATGATGTCGACATATATTTCTTCGTTCTGATTTCATTCATAATTAACATTATTATCCGGAAGTAAAGGTACCGTAAATCTGTTTAAACCTCCATTCATTCCATCGATCTTTTTTTTGGGGGGGTTTTCACATCAGTTTTCAACATCGTGTTCACATCCAGAATGAATAAACAAACTCCATTTCACGTGTGCATGGACGTGTAATTCACATATGTAAAATAAATAAAGAAACAGACGGGAAATTGCTGAGAGATATTTTCCGTTCTTATTTCGATATTTTTTCGTTCTTATTTTATAATCTATGTGCACGTACACTTTAAAGAAGTTTATTTGAAATCTTTAATTTTATAAATGCCATTTTGTATTCTGTAATGAAAAGACCACGGTACCAGTAACATTGGTTTTCCCGGGAGAGATAGGTGTTATGTGATGTGCTTATACACCGCCCAAAAGACACATGTACAAGTGTGTGCACGTGTGTTTGTGTGTGTGTGTGGATGTGTGTGGATGTATATATGTGTATGTGTGTGTGTGTGTGTGTGTGTGTGTGTGTGTGTATGTATGTATGTGCATGCGTGTGCATATATATGTATATATATATGTGTGTGTGTGTGTGTGTGTGTGTGTGTGTGTGTGTGTGTATGTATGTATGTGTGTGCATGTATGTGTGTTTGTGTGTGTGTGTGTGTGTGTGTGTGTGTGTGTGTGTGTGTGTCGGTGTACATGTGTGTGTAAGTGTGTGTGTGTGTGTGTGTGTGTGTGTGTGTGTGTGTGTGTGTGTGTGTGTGTGTGTGTGTGTGTGTGTGTGTGTATATGTGTGTGTGTATGTGTATATATACAGTCACGTGAAAAGGTAAGTACACCCCATGTAAAGTTTTGACTTTTTCAACATATTTCAACATACAGCTATTTGATCTTCATTTCAACAATATTGATAGATAAAGGTGATATAATATAACAAATATCATGAAACATTTACATTTTGTAGTCCATTGTATAATTTAAATAAACATAAATGCAAATTTCGCATGTGGAAAAAGTAAGTACACCCTTGGCTCTCATAGGTGGTATTGCCTCCTTTGGCAGAAACAACCTCAAGTAGGCGTTTCTTATAACTGTCTACCAGTCTCAGACATCGACTGGAAGAAATTTTTGCCCACTCCTCCATGCAGAATTCTTTCAGCTATGCGATGTTTGAGAGGTTTCTTGCATGCACAGCTCGTTTCAAATCCCCCCACAACATCTCGATGGGATTTAGATCCAGGCTTTGACTTGGCCATTCCAGAACCCTCCATTTCTTTCTTTTCAGCCATTCCTTGTAGTAAGGGAAACATATGAAAATCTGTTAACTAAATTGTTACCAAAAAATTTCTTCACCAATATGTTTGTAAAGGTGTGTAATAACATGTGTTAAAATGTTGAAGGTCAACTCCCGTGGGAAACCCAGAAAAAAAGCTGTTGAATTCGGGTACCGAAAAATTATTTTCGAGAATTTTTATTTTTTTTAATCGGCCCTTAAGTAACTTATGAGGGGTCACATAAGGGTTTTTCATGATTCTGAGTTGATTGTTAACATTTATATTTCACCACAGACACTCCTTTGTGGAAAAATAATTTCTAAATATATCTCATTTTCTACTTTGCAGGACATGGAGTCTAGCAATATGGATGAAGACGTTACTCCACCTGTGCTCAATTGCTTCATCTGTGCACGCTCGGATACACCAGCTGAAAGGCTCATACAGGCAACTCCAAAGGGATACTCAACTTTATTGAAACAAGCAGAAACTGTCGAAAATGTTACTGTTGTGGAACGTATGAAGGAGGCTCAAAAGGAAGGAAAACTGAGGTACCACCAGAAGTGTAAAAATGATCTGTACAACAACTTTGTTGCAACCACCAAGAAGTCAGCTCAAGCATCAAAGGCAGAGAAAGAGTCATCAAAGTTGAAGAGAAGACGCACTACTTGTGAGTTCAGTTCATCAACTGGCTGCAGTTCTAGAAGATCACAGTCAGTTGACCTCCTGTATAAGGATGTATGCATTCTTTGCAACCAACCAGCCCAGCTCTACAAAAATAATCCAGCACAAGCTAGAAAGAAATAGAGTGCCAGATAATTTGACTGCAGATACACTGAAGGCAAGCTTGCTGAAGACAGCACGGAGTCGCGGGGATGACTGGGGCACTGAAGTCACTGGACGCCTGGAAGGGATCAACGACTTGGTAGCAGAAGAAACACTGTACCATTTGCGATGCAAACTTATGTTTGCGAGAGGTGACAGTTTGTCCAAGACTGATGAGGAAGGAAAAAGGAAGAGAGGACAGAGGAGTATTGATGAGGAGCGAGAGGCAGTTTTTATTGAATTCTGCGAATGGTTAGACTCAGAATTAGAGCATGGGGTAATGAACATGGACCAAGTCCATGAAAAGCTGCAGGAGTTTGATCAGTCACCAGAGAAGAGCCTTTCTTATTCAAAGCATTGGCTAAAGATAAAACTTCTAGAGAAATACAGAGACACCTTGTATTTCACAACACAGGAAAGAAGGGCAGATGTACTCTGTCTCAAAGATGGCACCGACAAAATTCTGCGAGAGCATCATGCTAATCTTGACCATGGAGATGAGAAGACTCAGATCATAAAGACGGCACTCAAGTTCATATCCAATGATATTGCCTTGATTGATTTAGGTCCAAAGTCATACCCCACCACACACAGTATGACTGACATCGATAGTCAGCTGACACTTGTTCCTGCAAGCCTTCAGATGTTCTTGAGACCGATTGTCAAGACAGACAAAAGAGTTGCCGTTTGGGGGCAGAATTTTATTAAGGCCTGTCGACCTCGGTCTGGAGTATTGCCACACCAAATGGGGCTTGCCATACAACTTGATCATAGCTTTGGGTCAAAATGGATGCTCAACAAGTTCCACCGGCTGGGATACACTGAGTCTTACACGGAGACACAAAACTACAAATACTGCTTCCTTAATAGTAGGAGTGGAGATGATGTTCCAGATACTTCTGGCACTCTTGACACCATTGTGGAGGAAACCGATGAACAGATCAATGATGAGGTTGCGGTTGATGCTGCGCTTGAGGATCAATCAGTGATGACAGCCAAAGTGCCAGCCAGTGAAAGTGAATTGTCAAGTAATGATCAGGTGGTCTTTATGGAGGTTGGGGAAACAAACAATGCAGTCACTAAGTTTGTTGGAGACAATATAGATTTAAACATTGTCTCTATTCACGGAAACACTCCCTTTCACTCAATGGGTTGGATCGAAGTCACCTCTCCGGCACCACCTTTGCCAGATCCACAGACAACAGCAGCTTTCCCCCGGGTGAAGTTGAAGGCACTCGACAAAGCTAAGATCCTGAGAGGAACTGAAGTAAAGATTATTCCATTTACGAACAGGAAACAGATAGGAACGAACGCAATCATGTTTCTCCCCCTCGCTGAGCTTTCCTCCTCCCTGGCTCATGATCAGCCACTCCTCACTCCAGGTGACACACTCTGGGCAGCGGGGTGGGTGATCAAACCAGAGACTCTACCTCCAACAGAGGGTGCAGCTGCACAACATTCACTCCGTGCCTACCTGCAGACCCGGGACTGGATCCTTCTACAGAGCATGTCTCTGAACCCCAGTGACTATGGATGGACAATAGGTGTGCATGGGTATGAGCCAGTTCCAACACTGGACCCCACGGCTCCTGAGGAGCTATTGCAGTTCACGAGCTGTAATTGTCATGGAGATTGCAGCAACCGGCGATGCAGCTGCAAGAAGAATGGGGTCACGTGCATCTCGGCCTGTGGAGTCTGTAATAGCATTACATGCAGAAACTGCAGTCATGATGTTGTTGAGTCTGAAGAAGACATAGACAATGACTGTTGAAACTTCTGACATTGTGAATGAGAAATAACTCTTGAGTATTATATATGTATGTGAAATAAAAGCTACTTTGTGTGTAAATGTAAAAGTGAAAATATAAATGTTAACAATCAACTCAGAATCATGAAAAACCCTTATTTGACCCCTCATAAGTTACTTAAGGGCCAATTTAAAAAAATAACAATTCTCGAAAAGAATTTTTCGGTACCCGAATTCAACAGCTTTTTTTCTGGGTTTCCCACGGGAGTTGAACTTCAACATTTTAACACATGTTATTACACACCTTTACAAACATATTGGTGAAGAAAGTTTTTGGTAACAATTTAGTTAACAGATTTGTGAAATATCTCATAAAATGCCCTTACTATTGGTGGATTTACTGTTATATTTAGGGTCATCGTCATGTTGCAAGGTCCATCTTCGGTTGAGCTTCAACTTTCCTACAGATGGCCTCACATTATCCTCAAGCACACTCTTTTACAATGAAGAATTCATAGTGGATTCTATGATGGTGAGCTGCCCAGGCCCTGATGCAGCAAAGCTGCCCCAAACCATAATATTTCCACCACCATGCTTTACAGTTGGTATCAGGTTCTTGTGGTCAAATGCTGTCTTTGGTTTTTGTCAAATGCTGTCTTTGGTTTTTGCCAAACATGTCTTCTGGTACTGTGGCCAAATAGCTCTACCTTTGACTCATCTGTCCAGAGCATATTGTTCCAGAAGTGCTGGTCTTTGCTTAGGTGTTCCTTGGCAAACTTTAGTCTTGCCCTGATGTTCTTTCTGGACAGCAAAGGTTTCCTCCTGGCACACCTCCCATGTAGATCACATTTGTGCAGCCTCGTTCTAATGGTAGACTCGTGCACTTTGACATCAACAGTGGCAAGAACTACCTGTAGGTCCCGTGATGCTATTCTGGGGTTCTTAGAAACTCATTTCAGCATCTTGCGGTCTGCTCTCGGGCTGAACTTGCTGGGGCGGCCTGGCCTGAACAAGTTGGCAGTTGTTTGGAATCTTCTCCACTTGTAGATGATCTTCCAGACAGTCGAATGATTGATTTCAAATTGTTTGGAGATCTTTTTAAATCCCTTCCCAGACTCGTAGGCATCTATAACCTTCTTTCTGAAGGCCTCAGAGAGCTCTTTTGATCTAGGCATTGTGACGCCGCACACTTCAACAACAAAGAGCAAACCAAACTAAATGTCTGAGGTTTAAATAAGACAGGTTCCTCCAAGATCCTCTCTAATGATGTTCTAATCATTTGCACCTGAGCTGGTGCACCTGATTATAATTTTAGGTATTTGAAGTAGTGATAAATGTAGGGGTGTACTTACTTTTTCCACATGCGAAATCTGCATTTATGTTTATTTAAATTATACAATGGACTTCAAAATGTAAATGTTTCATGATATTTGTTATATTGTATCACCTTTATCTATCAATATTGTTGAAATGAAGATCAAATAGCTGAATGTAGAAATATGTTGAAAAAGTCAAAACTTTACATGGGGTGTACTTACTTTTTCACATGACTGTATGTGTGTGTGTAATGTGTATGTGTATATATGTGTGTGTGTGTGTGTGTATGTGTATATGTGTATGTGTGTATGTGTGTGCATGTGTGTCGGTGTACATGTGTGTGTACGTGTGTGTGTGTGTGTGTGCGCGTGTGTGTATGTGTATATATTACCTGTCTACCTGTCTGTATGTAATTACCTGTGTGTATGTGTGCATGTGTGTGTGTGTGTATGTATGTGTGTGTTTTTATGTGTGTGTGTGTGTGTATGTGTATATGTGTGTGTGTATGTGTATATGTGTGTACATGTCTGTGTTTGTGTGTGTGTGGGGGGGGATGGGGGGTGGGAATGTGTGTGTATGTATATATGTGTATATGTGTATATCTGTGCATATATATGTTTGTGTGTGTGTGTGTGTGTATGTGTATGTGTGTGTGGATGTATGTGCATGTGTGTGTGTGTGTCTGTGAATAAGAGAGAGACATAATTATGAGGAACAAAAATGAAAAAAACGACGTGTGTGTGTGTAGGGGGGGGGGAGTACATGTGTGTGTGTGTGTGTGTGTCTCTATGTGTGTGTGTGTATGTGTGTGTATATATAGATATGTGTGTATGTGTATATGTGTGTATATATTGTTACTGATCGCGGTTTAGATGTTACTTTGCCGAGCGAAGGCTCCGCGACCGAACAGTTGTTCCCCGACTCACCCGATTCACCCAGAACTTTGGCCGTATCGCACCGCAGCTGCCCAATCTGGAAAACTCTAAAACGACGAAATGCAAAGAGGAAAAGGAATAAAACGAGAAGACGGACAGAAGAGTAATTGGATTTATTGTACACACAAGCAAAAAGAAAGCAGTCACGTTTATTTACAACACATAAGACGCAGGTGACACAGTGCAAATACTAGCTTATACAGACTTAATTAACCCAGGGACAGAACAAACAAAACAAACTCACGTACACAAGAAGGGTGGAAAGGCAGGAGGTGGATGGCTGGAGGGAGAGGAAGGTCCAAGGGGGTCCTGCAGCACGATCGGCGCATTTAGCAGCCGCCGTTCCTTCACGGCCTTGCTCAAAACCGCCGTCCAGGCCCCAAGTGGCTGTTGGGTGTTGTTGCTGCTGTGGCCTCTGCTGCTTTCCCAGGACTTGTCTGACTCGTCTGGTCCAAACCCTCAACTCTTTCTTGGTCCACTCACTCCTCACCACCGACTCCTCACCGCAACCAACGCAACCACTGACCACCCCACGCTTCTTGCGCGCGCGCCTTTATAGCGCCTCCGGCGATCAAGCCGCCGGCCTTTAGGACACGCCCATCGGTGTGCTCACCTCGGCCCTGGTTGGTCACGCGACCCTCTGGCTCCGCCCTTGATGACGACTGGCGGGCACGCCCCTCTTCCCCGACCCGAGCACATGTTCAATGGTGGTTTTGGAGGGGAGGTAATTGGCAATCGAGGCTTGGCAATGACGAAAGGGGATGTGAAAGGAAATGGAGATTTTGGGGATGGGAATGAAAGGGGATCTATTCTCTTTCACTGGTGCAATGGAGTACTTCAATTAATGGGAGACCCAGCCTTACCCTAAAACACAGAATAAGATATAACTATCGAACAGGGATATTCTATTATTGGCTGACGTGTATGCTTGTGGACTAATTATGGGATGCCCTTTCACCTTTACACAGCTCCGGAGGCAGGGGGCGCAGAATAAACAATAATAATAATAATAAAGCACACAATCAAAAAAATATACAGTCCTCATATCCGCAACACTGCACCCTCCTCCTCTTAGGCACGTCCTGGGCCTACAACTTTTATTTAGTGTGACACGTAGGTGTAGTTCCCTCTACTTTTAACCTGACCCTGAGTGCGACAGTTTTAAAACATAATAATAATAATAATAATAATAATAATTCATTTATTTTGTATAGCGCTTTTCCAGAAGCCCAAAGGCGCTTTGACAGAGTGGCAAACATAATGCATAACAATACATGAAAACAACAATTGCAAAAAGACAAGAATCAATAGGGATGTAAAACATAAATAAATGTGTCCCGCTGCTCCATTGCACCCTGCCTAACAGACTTACGCCCACAGTTAACCGAATTGCGGAATGGTCTTCAAACTATACACTGACGGTGGGAAGCATTATTTACAATGACGCTATTTTTATTTACAAAACTAACCCAGGACCTGTGATTGTTCTTTCTGGGGGGGAGACAGTCTGCTCTGCATCGACGCACCATTAAAGCACCCAAAAACGCACCAATACAAGCACCCTCAAGCACCAATCGGTGCAGTCACCATAGTTCATCAGTGTTCAATGCATGTTCAATAAAAATAAAATCAACAACCCCTAACCCTGCAGGTGATCTCTTGCTCTTCGGCTCCCTCTGCTGGTTATTATTATTTGGTCTTCCAGATGTTGTCATTCTTTCATTTTCTTACTGGCGGCCTATTTGCAATAAAGTGTGCCCAATGTGTCCTTTTTATTTTCTTTATTTATGGCCCACAGGGCCGACTACGTGTGGTTCACCTGTGGGGCATCGGTGCCCTGTGGCCAAGGTCCGCCAGCAAGATTTCGGGCCCTCATGGCCGGTTCCAGCAGAGGGGCCATGCCCCAACCCATGGGGTCCATAAGTGGTGCTCGGCCACAGGCATGTGGTCCATAATGTGGTGCATCGATGCAGACAGCTGGTTCTGGGAATTTCGGGCGCACAATGGCCGACCCACGCACGCTCCCCTCGGCGCCCAATGGCGCACAGGTCATGTGGGAGACAAAAGAGACAATTGAGCGAGGGGTAAGGTCACAAGGGTACACATCAATAAGGCAATGCAAGGCGAAATGCGTACGGAGGGCGAAGTGAGAAAGCTCGTCCCTACCGTACGTCACCCCCCTGTCACCTACACTACCCTTGCCCTTACCCCATATTTACAAAATCTACCCATTTACAAATTCGTCACTACTGTCACGTCTTCCCCATATTTCCCCTATACCAAATTCGTCTCCACAATCCCTCTACTTCAGAATTTGCCATCACCAAATTCATCATCAATCCTCATAAGGAGGAAGAGATGGAACATCAAAGCACAATGTCACACCCACGTCATGATGCGTCTCACAATCCAAACATTTGCATCAAAAATAATTAAACATGGCATGGTGTGGAGTACCTGTCACCTCAGGCGAGTGGATGCAGATGGTGCGAGGAGACTCCAATCCTAACTATCCTCTAAATGACCTTAACACTCTTTACACTACCCGGGGTCTTTCCCCGCCAATCCATTGGCCAACTTACACTATGGGTTCTAAAAACCAATTCCCATTGACCAAACTGTGGTGCTTCTCAATTTGGGGTCTCACTCCCCCGATTCATCTCCCGGTGCCCTTGCACAATTTCTGGGCTGCGACGTGTAGCTCTCCCAGCAGGTCTAACCACCTGCACACCTCCACCACTGCAGTTGCCACCCGAGCTTACCTAGCTCCTCACCCTAACCTAACTAACTGGGGAAAGCCCCTCCTGGCTCTGTCACCCCACTCGGTGCCCTCTGGCACTGGGCTACCCGGGTCCGTCCTCCGGATCCTCGGGCCCCATCCACAACAACTACTACCGGCTCCCAGAGCCCACCTGTGGCCTCACCTGGCCGACATCCTCACAGTGGTGGAGTGCCCAAACCAACTACACACACTAACAGGCTACACGCCCAGCCATTTCCACAACACTAATGCACCCATCCAAACATCATTCTTCCACTCGCACCACAGATGCCAATATCCAACCACAATTTACCTGTACCCTCTACCTAACACTTACACTACCCGCCCCGGGTATCCGTGATGGGGGTCCACTCTTCCCCCATTCACACCTTCGCACCATCCACTCCACTCCACAATTTCCACCATACTCACTCCACGACCATCCATTCCAATACTCCATACCATTTATTCCATACACCTGTCCTCCATTCACCTGTCGTTGCACACCTGTGCCCTCACACCTGGTGCCACCTGCACCCTCCTTTCTTCCTGGACCATTTGGTCAGCACAACACGCAATCACCACTACTCCCTCATACACTGCTCCATTCACCTGTTCAGTTGCACACCTGTGCAATCACACCTGTTCAATCCTCAAACACACGGCATCATCTCAGCTAACTACTCCCCTCTGAAACTTGCGCTTCCCAGTCGCCCCTTTAAACTATTGCGCTCCTACGTCATTATCATCCATACTAATCTACCTGCGTCCCCACTACAGGTATCAGTCACTAACTAAACCTTAACGTTACCTAATGTCATCTTCGCTAGATCCCTACACACAATATCCTAACCCACCCGGGCTAGTTTTCACTGCCATACACCCCATAAGCTATTGCGCATTTGCCCCACCTTCTGTGGGATGGTGGATTTGCCATCCCACCACATCAGGGAGGTCCGATCAATTTTGCTCGTCCAAATTCCAACCAATTCAAAAATTTTCCATTTACTGCCAATTCTACCCACTATTATAAATTTTGCTTTTTTTCTAATTTCGGGGCCAAAACACTATCCTCATCACCCGTCTACTTATTAGGTCCTCTCGGTGCGCCAATTCCCTTCTAAAGCTCGGCTTCGTACAGCCGAGCAATGAACGCGGGTTCTTTGGTGCCGTCGGCTGGATGCGTCCGGCACTCGGTGCAGGGACGGGGGCTTACCCGTGCCGAGATCCCACGCACCACCTCGGCGCGGAGCCATCCAATTTCCCGATCTCGACCTGCCGGAACGTCTCAATAAAAAGTGGTCGCCATGACGACCCTTCCTATCGGGCTGCCCGCTCCGCCTAGTGGAGCCCGGACGCGGCCGTTCCAAGCGAGGCCCAGCGTGGATCGCGTACGGCGGTCCTTTCGAACCCGCCGTAGCTCGGATCCCCGCTGGTTCTCGCGGCACGCGAAGCCCGGCACGCACCGAGGGCCCGATTCGGCTAAAAGTCGCTCTAACTGCTAACCCGGTTACTGTCGATGCCTCACCTGCATGCTTACATGCATACGCTACCCCTTTCTTGCTCATACCTCCAGCTGTTCCCATGCTCCTCGTACCTTTCCTTACACACCTCGGTACACTCATTCCGCTCACAGACTTGGTCACACACCTGACCACCGAACACCTGGGCACACATTCGTCGCTCGCACACCTCACCAACACACCTCTTCGCGCCCCTTCCTCGGTCACCTCCTCTGTGACAATCACAGGTGTGCTTTCACTCGCACACCCAACCACGTGCCTCACGACCAACTCAAGTGTGCATTCCCACACACGATCTACCATTCCAGGTGTGCATCCTTCCATTCCAGGTGTACATCCTCGCTCACCTGTCACAACCAACTCACGCTCCGTGTCACTCTCACTACTTTCACCTCCACTCTCGGTCGCGCACTCACCCTTACTCTTGACAGCGCACTCTTTCCTCATGCACCTGTCCGTTACACACCTTTCTCACGCACACTCTTGCGCACACTCTCCCGTTACATCCTCTGTAACACTCACCACAGGCGTGCATTCTCCTTCACTCTTGACAGCGCACTCTTTCCCCATGCACCCGTCCGTTACACACCTTTCTCGCGCATCCTCTTGCGCACACTCTTTCGTTACTTCCTCCGTAACACTTACCACACCGCGCTTCCATGTGCTCCCTCGCACACGCGCTACGACCGACTCACTCTCGACAGCACACTCACTGGTCGGCGCGCACTTTTTCCTCACACACCCCATGGTCGGACATTCTCGCACACCTCTTTTTTCGCACACCAGACCTGTCGCACACTTCACCAACGGCCTTTCACGAACACCCGGATCCAAACCAATCCCCAAGCCGACTGAAGCTTTCCTCACATCATGTACATTTCCGATTATATCGCCACTCACCTTGGCACCTCGTCTCCGCACCTCCTTTGCCACCTGCAAACTCTTTATTTGGTTAGTGAGCAGCACATCACGATTCGAGCACAGACCTTGTACCAATTCCATTACTTCCTCTTTTATTTCCCTCTTAGTTTCTGTCCGTCCCTTCTTAATTTCACTCACCTCTTCTTCCACTTCCTCTAATTTTTGCTTCACCTCTTTTATTTCCCGGTGCGTCTCCTCAAGTTCGTCCTCTAAGGCTACCGTGACCGTCTCTATGTGCATCCTCACCTCTCGGTCCTTTGTCTCCATTATCTCTGTCACCTCGTCCACCCTCATTGTCAGTCCCTCACGTACCATCTGACATTGCCTCTGTGTCGCTATTAATTCGTTTTTAATTTCTTTTTGTGTCGTCTTTAACCCTCCGAGTACTGCAGTGTTCCTTTGAACCTGCTCCACTAACTCCGTCTGTCCCTCTGTCAGCTGTTCCACCTCCTCCGTCAGATCTTCTATTCCCCCTTGTAACTTTGCCGTCCCATTTCTCACCTCTTTCTCCATACGCTTGTCACCTCGCTTTACCTCCTCGCGTAGCCCCGAGACCTCCTCACTCACACCTCGTCGTATCCCCTCTTTCATCTCCTCCATCTGTTTTGTAGATGCCACCCTCATCTGTCCCAATTCATCCCTCTGAGCATCCAATTTGGTTTCTACCCCGATTTTTACCTCCTCTATCTGCTCTCCCATTTGTTTAATTTCTCGGGCGGATTGCTCCCCTATCTCCCGCAATTTGCCTTCCATGCTATTTTCTAGCCCCATTAACCCATTTTTCATCCCCTCTATCTGATTCTCCTGGGCAGCCATTCTATTTTCCACCCCCGTTAACCCATGTTTCATCCCTTCAAATTTCTTGTCTAATTCCCCGATTTGGGCATTGGTACCCCTCGCTTCGTCCCTCATTGCCCCCATTTGGCCCCCCATCTCTACCATTTGGCCCCCCATCCTATCCATTTTTGCATTCAGTTGGGTCAAGAATAATCTGAGGTCAAACCCGGTTTGCCCAGCGTCCCCAGCCGCCACCGCGGGCTCGCCCTCCACTGCGCCGCTATTTTGGGACTCTTCAACCACGTGCGCGAGCACGCCATTTTGTGCACCTGATACCCCCTCAACCACATTGCCAATGTTCTCCTCCTCTCCTTCCTCCACATACATTTCCCCGAGGTCCTGGGTCGATTCTACCCCGTCTATCTCTCCCACCGGCATCCCGTCGCCTTGACCAGCCATGGCGCGATTTCAAAATTCGGGTTTTGTAAAACAAAAGCAATTTCGGTATTTTGTAATTTTGAGCGCGTTAAGCGCGCTTCGGGTCCAATCCCACTTCCCGACACCAATTGTTACTGATTAACACAATTGGTGTTCCAAAATTTGGGCCTAACAAATTTAGTCCCAGGTTCGAATCCCAACTCCTGACAACCAATTGTTACTGATCGCGGTTTAGATGTTACTTTGCCGAGCGAAGGCTCCGCGACCGAACAGTTGTTCCCCGACTCACCCGATTCACCCAGAACTTTGGCCGTATCGCACCGCAGCTGCCCAATCTGGAAAACTCTAAAACGACGAAATGCAAAGAGGAAAAGGAATAAAACGAGAAGATGGACTGAAGAGTAATTGGATTTATTGTACACACAAGCAAAAAGAAAGCAGTCACGTTTATTTACAACACATAAGACGCAGGTGACACAGTGCAAATACTAGCTTATACAGACTTAATTAACCCAGGGACAGAACAAACAAAACAAACTCACGTACACAAGAAGGGTGGAAAGGCAGGAGGTGGATGGCTGGAGGGAGAGGAAGGTCCAAGGGGGTCCTGCAGCACGATCGGCGCGTTTAGCAGCCGCCGTTCCTTCACGGCCTTGCTCAAAACCGCCGTCCAGGCCCCAAGTGGCTGTTGGGTGTTGTTGCTGCTGTGGCCTCCGCTGCTTTCCCAGGACTTGTCTGACTCGTCTGGTCCAAACCCTCAACTCTTTCTTGGTCCACTCACTCCTCACCACCGACTCCTCACCGCAACCAACGCAACCACTGACCACCCCACGCTTCTTGCGCGCGCGCCTTTATAGCGCCTCCGGCGATCAAGCCGCCGGCCTTTAGGACACGCCCATCGGTGTGCTCACCTCGGCCCTGGTTGGTCACGCGACCCTCTGGCTCCGCCCTTGATGACGACGGGCGGGCACGCCCCTCTTCCCCGACCCGAGCACATGTTCAATGGTGGTTTTGGAGGGGAGGTAATTGGCAATCGAAGCTTGGCAATGACGAAAGGGGATGTGAAAGGAAATGGAGATTTTGGGGATGGGAATGAAAGGGGATCTATTCTCTTTCACTGGTGCAATGGAGTACTTCAATTAATGGGAGACCCAGCCTTACCCTAAAACACAGAATAAGATATAACTATCGAACAGGGATATTCTATTATTGGCTGACGTGTATGCTTGTGGACTATATATATATATATATGTGTGTGTGTGTGTGTGTGTGTGTGTGTGTGTGTGTGTGTGTGTGTGTGTGTGTGTGTGTGTGTGTGTGTGTGTGTGTGTGTGTGTGTGTGTGTGTGTGTGTGTGTGCGCGCACGCACATGCATTCACACGTTATCAGAAGTAAATAAATTGTGTAGATTACATCATTTGTGCATCTGATAAATTGGCAGTAACCATTTTGTAAAACTGAATGTCCAGCAAGTAAATGAAGATGTCCAAATGTCACACACGTCCATGCCGTGGGATTGCCACTGGTGACCCCACTCGTGTATATATATATATTGTTACGGATTCGTCACTTGCGTTGTTGTGGTTTTCATCCACTGTAAACATTTTTGATTCCATGTCCTATTATTGTTGTCGTTTAAGGGAGGTAGAGGTTGCTATTTTCAAAATGTAAAAAAGTCAATGTTTTAAACGAAACGAGAACCGGACGATGACAAAGACGAAGAGGAAGAGGAGGAGAAGAAGGCAGAGCGAGTGAAGTCGGACAAGAAGCCTAGTTGCTTCGAGGTCTGGAGCAAACGCTGACAAACGGAGGACACTAGCGAACTTCGGGTTTCCCGGGAAAGGGATTCTTGCAACAGAGTTGTTATCGCAGTGACAGATCAACCTGCGTGTCAGGTTTTGGCGGTTGATTCCGAGGAGAATCATAGTCGTGCCATTACGCCTCGAGAACGGGCCGTCGGCCATTTTGACTCGCGCGATTTGCGCATCGCACAAGGTTTTTCGTTTCGCTTCAACCATTTTCACCGCAGCCAGACGTTTATCTGGTGTGTGTGTGTGTCACGTGGATTTTGAAGGTAAATCTGCGGTTCGCCGGTTTGGAGCCGTGAAACGTCCATACCCGAGGGTGTGATTTCCCAGTCGCCTGGAGGGCGCCTTTGGATTTCCCCGTCGCCTTGAGGGCACCTTTGCGCAGCTTTGGCCGCGTGACTGTGACTGTCATCCGAACGGGATTCCGGTCTCGATTGGACATCGTTCTGACGATCGCTGGAGGGGATCGACTTGGGCTTGATGCCGGAATAGAGACATTGGGGAATGTTCTTCTTTTCGCTCACTTGGAGCACAGTGAGTTATATTGTACGAACCTGATGGTACCATCATAGGAAATATATATTGGTTGTACAATTGATTACTGTTGTTGTTGTACTGTTATTATTGTGTGATCTTAATACAATATTTGTTTGTTGGTTCCAATTGGTGTGGCTTCACCATTGATCTTTGACATACAGAGTAACACATTTTCTGCCGTGACTCCTCTCGGGGCTCGGAGGTACACCGTGACCTGGGGTTGGGGATGAGCACATAACAGAAATTGGGTTGCTCGTCCGGGATAGAATAGAAATTGGAATTGAAATATTGGACATCCTAGAATAGAATCATCGTAACAGAAATTGGGGGCTCGTCCAAAATTGGCCCAAATTGAAATTGGGGGCTCGTCTTTGCTGACAAAATTCCCAAATCTCGTCTGGGATTAAATTCCCTAACACTCGTCCGGGATAGAATTCCCTAACATTCCCAAAATTCCCGAATTTGGAATTTTTCTAACATTTCCAAATTTTACAAAAAAAAAAAATTGAATTTTTTTGTGTGAAGGTTAACAGGTGTTAACTGATAGTCACCATGGTGTTTGACGCAGAAAAGTTTGCGGCGTCCCCTTGTGAGGCACAGTTCCAAGCGATAAAAAGATCGGAACTCTTGATATTGGCCAAACATTTTAACTTGGAGGTCAGAACTCATATGAATGAAGCTGATATGAAGAAAGCAGAGATGCAGACATTGGTGGTAGAATCTCTGGTGGGACAAGGAACATGGAAAGAGGTAGCCTTGGATTGGTTACCCGAGGAAAAATAAAATGTGGAGCTCTGGAAAATGGAGATGCAACTGCAGAGCCAGGAAAGGTTAAAAGAGTTGGAATGGAAAGCCGAGGAAAGAAGAGCAGAGGAATGGAGAGCTGAAAGGGAACTCGAGGAAAGAAGAGCAGAACAGGAACGAGAACTCGAGGAAAGAAGAGCAAAACAGGAACGAGAACTCGAGGAGAGAAGAGCAGAGGAAAGGAGAGCTGAAAGAGAACTCGAGGAAAGAAGAGTAGAACAGGAACGAGAACTCGAGGAGGGAAGAACGGAGGAAAGGAGAGCTGAAGAAGAGAGAAGAGCAGAGGAAAGGAGAGCTGAAGAAGAAAGAAGAGCAGGGGAAAGAGCAGAGGAAAGGAGAGCAGAAAGGGAGTTAAAGGAACGTGACATGGAGTATCAGAAGGAACTTAAACTCAAGGAGCTGGATTTAATGGGAGAACGGAGAGAAGTAGTATCCATGCCGGCTAGTTCGACAACTAGTCAGAACACTTGGGATGTTGGTAGGCATGTGAGGCTGGTTCCACCCTTCAATGAAAAGGAGATAGCCAAGTTTTTTTTTACACTTTGAGAAAGTGGCTCAAATGCTAAAATGGCCTGTGGGGTCCTGGACTATGTTAGTGCAAACTGTTTTGGTGGGTAAGGCTCAAGATATCTATTCAGCTTTACCGATTGACCAATGTGCAGATTATGAGATAGTGAAGAAAACCATTCTCAAAGCCTATGAATTGGTCCCTGAAGCTTACCGGCAAAAATTCAGGAATGCCAGGAAGAGGGAGAGTGAGACCCATGTGGAGTTTGCCAGAATGAAGGAAACCATGTTTGATCGGTGGTGTGACTCGAAGGGGATTGGGAAAGACTTCAACCGGTTGCGACAATTGATCTTGGTGGAGGAATTCAAACAGTGTGTCCACGCGGACATTAAAGTACATCTGGATGAAAAGTAAGTACCAGAGTTGTATGAGGCAGCAACCGTGGCAGATGACTATGCCTTGACACACAGGATGGGGTTCCACAAACCTAACTTCCTGCCTAGAGTTAGCCAGGGGAGTTATGGTAA
>NC_136271.1:126599071-126664071 GCF_964187855.1 Myxine glutinosa | reverse complement strand
TTTTGTAGTCCATTGTATAATTTAAATAAACATAAATGCAAATTTCGCATGTGGAAAAAGTAAGTACACCCTTGGCTCTAGTAGGTGGTATTGCCCCCTTTGGCAGAAACAACCTCAAGTATGCTTTACTTATAACTGTCTACCAGTCTCTGACATCAACTGGGAGAAATGTTTGCCCACTCCTCCATGCAGAATTCTTTAAGCTGTGCGATGTTTGAGGGGTTTCTTGCATGCACAGCTCGTTTCAAATCCCCCCACAACATCTCAATGGGATTTAGATCCGGGCTTTGACTTGGCCATTCCAGAACCCTCCGTTTCTTTATTTTCAGCCATTCCTTGTTAGATTTACTGGTATGTTTAGGGTCATTGTCATGTTGCAAGTTCCACCTTCGGTTGAGCTTCAACTTTCCGGCAGATGGCCTCACATTATCCTCAAGCACCCTCTGGTACAATGAAGAATTCATAGTGGATTCTATGATGGTGAGCTGCCCAGGCCCTGATGCAGCAAAGCTGCCCCAAACCATAATATTTCCACCAGCATGCTTCACAGTTGGTATCATGTTCTTGTGGTCAAATGCTGTCTTTGGTTTTCGCCAAACATGTCTTCTGGTACTGTGGCCAAATAGCTCTACCTTTGACTCCTCTGTCCAGAGCATATTGTTCCAGAAGTGCTGGTCTTTGCCGAGGTGTTCATTGGCAAACTTTAGTCTTGCCCTGATATTCTTTCTGGACAACAAAGGTTTCCCTCTGGCACACCTCCCATGTAGATCAAATTTGTGCAGCCTCTTTCTAATGGTAGACTCGTGCACTTTGACATCAACAGTGGCAAGATCTACCTGTAGGTCCCGTGATGACATTCTGGGGTTCTTAGAGACTTCATTCAGCATCTTGAGGTCTGCTCTCGGGCTGAACTTGCCGGGGCGGCCTGGCCTGAACAAGTTGGCAGTTGTTTGGAATTTTCTCCACTTGTAGATGATCTTCCGGACAGTCGAATGATTGATTTCAAATTGTTTGGAGATCTTTTTAAATCCCTTCCCAGACTTGTAGGCATCTATAACCTTCTTTCTGAAGGCCTCAGAGAGCTCTTTTGATCTAGGCATGGTGACGTCGCACACTTCAACAACAAAGAGCAAACCAAACTAAATGTCTGAGGTTTAAATAAGACAGGTTCCTCCAAGATCCTCTCCAACAATGTTCTAATCATTTGCACCTGAGCTGGTGCACCTGATTCTAATTTTAGGTATTTGAAGTAGTGATAAATGCAGGGGTGTACTTACTTTTTCCACATGCGAAATTTGCATTTATGTTTATTTAAATTATACAATGGACTACAAAATGTAAATGTTTCATGATATTTGTTGTAATTATATCACCTTTATCTATCAATATTGTTGAAATGAAGATCAAATAGCTGTATGTTGAAATATGTTGAAAAAGTCAAAACTTTACATGGGGTGTACTTACTTTTTCACATGACTGTGTATATATATATATATATATATATATATATATATATATATATAATATATATTGTTGCGGTTTTGAGTTTGTACAATAAAGGTTAAATTTCCCCCTCATAGTTTAGTCACACAACAACATGTAGCCTCGCGATAGTGTGTGTGTGTGTGTGTGTGTGTGTGTGTGTGTGTGTGTGTGTGTGTGTGTGTGTGTGTGTGTGTGTGTGTGTGTGTGTGTGTGTGTGTCAGAGTGTGAAAGCGCTAAGTCGGGGTTATTATTAGGTAATATTTGGTAAGCTGTATCTTCGTCTCTGTTTCTCCGTGCCTTCCAAATAAAAGGCTGTACATTTTGTTCTTACTTCCAACCTGTTCGGTACGGAAGGCGTCAGGAAGGGCATCCGGCCATATAAACATTGCCTCAAAACAGGGAACCATGATTGTCATGGGGCCCGCAAGGCTAGCCCCTGCTCTGGCGGGGAAAATGGCCTTAAAACGATCATTCATTTTCCAACCTGTTCGGTACGTCTTTTCTCCATTGGCCTAGCATCATCCACGACCGAATTTGGCTAGACTTAGGTCCATAAATCTCGTGGGGTAACGCCGCTTTCCACACCGTGCAAAACCGCTCGGTATCCAGAAGGTGTGGGAAAGTGAGGGTTCGATCGCCATCTTCGGTGACGTGTGCACCTTGAAGGTATTCGTGATTTTCTGGTATTAACCGAGGGGAATCACGCAACAAATTGTTGTGCAAGAAGGAGGTTTTGAACTTGACCCTCCCGCAACAATATTTACATACGTACATGCATACAAAGGTACATACTATTACTTGTGTTGGAGTAGATGATAAATCTTTCAGGAAAGATAGTCGTGTTGGTTTAGAATGCTCCGTATGTCACGAAGAAGAAGAAACCACCTCAATGTAAGTTAAGTTAGGCCGACTGTCCGGGTAAGATCGTATATGTATCTCCATACTAGGGGTGGAGCTATGCTAATTAGGGAGGGCTTAAGGATAAACCCCAGTGTGTAATTGCCCTGTGATTTTTTTCCCCATAGTTGTTATTGCATCAAAAAGGGCCGCCAATACAACGACAACGATCGCTCTGTAAATGGACTCATTCGCTCACAACACTGCCATGGCTAGCCAACACCCATCCAGCACATTTGCCAATCGGCAAGGGAATGACATCATCCAAACATTTCCGAACGGAGATTGGACTCCGCCCCCGATGGGGAGGCCACGCTCTGTCCTTCATGATTGAGTAGAGCTCGGTGATTGTACAGAGTGTGACGTCAGCATGGAACATTTGGGAGAGCTGAAGGAAAGAGAACGCGGTCTTGCCATATTTTGTCTCTCTCTCTCTCTCTCTGTCCTGGCGCTGGTTGGAGGTAGTTGCATTTCCTCCTTGCTCCGGCTTGGTCACGGGCGTGTGGTCTTTGGTTCGTGTGCACTCTTGGGAAAGGGCTGGTGAGAAACAGTGGTTCGGAATAGTCGGAACTACAAGGCACAGGATCGATGTCAGCTGTGGACTGGGTCCACGTCATGTTTCCTCTGGACGTCAAAGAGCGCACTCCGCACCATTTTGTGCATTTCCCACACGTGGTTTGGAGGTGACGAGTGACCGGCATGATTTACCAGCCATGTGGGGACGCAAAGCTGAGTGCTGGCCGATTACCACAGCATAATTTATTTTTTTTAACTTTCGTTTTCCCCGTGTTTATATACGAGTCTGAGTGGAGACGTCTCAATTAGAAATTTTAGTTTTTACCTCAACTTTAATTGTTCTTTGCATTTATTTTCATTAAATCATTATTTGTCGAATTTTACTTTCCTTGTATTGTGGATGTTACTGTCCCATCTTTGTGTTTGGAGGCTCGAGGCCTGCATGTGTTCTGATCAGATAAGGCCTCAAAACTTTCCGCGCGCATGAAAATTTTATACCGCCAAGTTGGGTATACGCCTCGGAGTAAAGCTCGTTTCAGCCATTCATCCTCCTGGGGCCTTAACTACGGGGCTATGACAATACTTACATACTTACTTACATACATACATACATACATACATACATACATACATAGAATTGCCTTATTTTCATATGATGTCCTAAATCCAGATCGCATAACCTCCCTTCCCATCCCCCCACATCCTCATTCCTAGTCCTTTAATAAAATTGCCCCTGGCTTTCTGTGCTGTGATAAAGTCACGCTGAAAAACAGTAATACCCCTAGCAACTGGAATGATAATTGTGCTTTGTGCATTCGTGTGAACGTGCAAACATACTCGGTGATATTGATCATAATGTCTCGGTCCCAAGTTTGAAGATTTGAAATGTTGGTCAACTGTGAAAACGTGCAGGGGTGCGTGGACGTAAACACCAGAGTGAGCATGGTTAGGGAAAGGGAACGGGAGGTTGGTGGGTTGTCTTGTCCTAGTTGATATTATGTTTAAAATTTGACCATTTATTTTTAATGCGATGTTGTTGTTTTTTTTTAATTTGACGATTTAAAAAAAAATTGAATGTTAAATATTGTCATGTTTGTTATTAACCAGATTCAGTGACATAATGGTCAGCAGGTCTGCTCTGAGTCAGGGAGGTGAGCGGTTCGTTCCACAGCCAAGTCATACCAAAGACTTAAAATGATACCAGCTGCTCCTTGCTTGATTCTCAAGGATATAACACGCACAAACAACAATAGGCTGGTAACCATGGTGTAGACTTTATGGACCTAATGATATAATGCATTGAAGTTCCTTGTAAGCGTAAGGGAACTCGTCTACTATAAATGGACGAGGTGTGTGTGTGTGTGTGTGTGTGTGTGTGTGTGTGTGTGTGTGTGTGTGTGTGTGTGTGTGTGTGTGTGTGTGTTTGTGTGTCATACTTTTTGTAGCTATTAATTACGAACGTCTATTAATTAATTGCATATTACGTACTATTGAAATTACTATTGAAATGTACCATTTAACTCTTTAGACTGCTGAGACCCCTTTGGCCTTTGAAGACCATTTTAGACCCCTAAAGATCCAGAAGACCCAGATGACCCAAAAGTCCCTGTGGACCCAAAAGACACAAAAGACCCAAAACTTCTGAGGACCCAAAAGACCCAGATGAACCAAAATCCCTGAGCACCCAGAAACCCAGATGACCCAAAGTCCCTGAGGACCCAAAAGACTCAGATGACCCAAAAGACTGTGAAGATCAAAAGACCCCCCGAGTCCAGCAAGCAGGTATGCAACACGGTGGTGAAGACTAATGAAAATTTGGTCCAATGGACCAACGGGCCCCCTAGTATTACAAAATGAATAAATGTAATTCTATATCTGGATGTTCTGTCATAATTATCGGAACTCAGTTGGGCAAAGTAAAATATCAGTTAAATTTTATAACATCTAAGGCTCGTGGAGTATCTCAAACACAAATCACGCACACACATGCAGACAGATACGTGAGGCAACATCGGACTTGACTTCAGACATATACAGCCTCTGAGATTGGAGGAAGTGAAGTAACCGGATATTGATTCTGGAGAAATTCCTTCCTCCCCGTAGGGTTTGTTTGTGCTCTATCTTCTAAATGCTGAACATCAAGTGAGAAAGCAAAAAGTACCATTTTTAAAGCATTTTGTGTGACTCGGCCGAGTCAGCCGATTGATGTTTTTGTTACGTTTATGGGGGCTAGGCAATGGAATATAGTAGTCCAGGTAGAATTGTATAGGTAGTGTGCTCCAACTGTCATGAAGAAGAAGAACCCCCATGTACCACAAGTAAAGATCCATTTAGACCGGATGTCGTGTACGAGTGTATCTTTGTCCTCATGATGAAAAGTGGGGTTATGTTAATTAGTTAGGGATTAATGCTATATCCCCTGTATGTAAATCACCTCTGTACTTTTCCCCTTGCTCCATATGACACACACCACACCCGCCATGCACTCCACACCCAAAATAAACACGAAATAAAAGTAGCAGGAAACAGGACATTGAGCACCGCCAATGATAGCATCAGCCGCCACATCACAAAGACAGGTCCTTGAGGCCACGCCCGAAAGAACAGTGATTGATCCGGTATTATCTAGCGATGAGATGTGACTGATAGGAGCATGTATGGACGTCGTCGGATGACGTCAGAGCCTGGAGAACAACAGACTAGAGTCCCGACATTTTGCCCCTCTAGGGTCCTGGCTTTGGTGGCGAGCAGACATGGACATTTTGGCTCTTGCATGGGTACAGTCATTACGAGCAGACGCAGTTTAGACACTTGTGTTGGGTCATTGCCGTTCGTTCTTGTTCTTGTTCGTCCGTTCTTGCATTCGAGCCATGCAGTCACAGTTATCCTCTTGGGTCTTGGCTTTGGTGGTGAGCAGACGTGGACATTTTGGCTCTTGAGCATTTGTGCATATCCTCTTGCGCTGTATTTTCGATACGGGCGGTGGCAGTTCATGCACTCACTCCCTCGTGCTGGCTCTCGGCTGCGCCAGGCTCATGTGCGCCTCTGTGAGGAGAACCTTTCGGAGCTTTGGGCAGCCTTTGGGGCGTTGAAGGAGTGGAGGTTGTGCGACTTGGTGCTCTTCGGAGGAGCTGGGGACCGTGTTGTGCTGGCTGGCTCGGGATTGAGCGCTGAGACGTTTGGCTGCCTGCGGCACGGCTCGGTGCTCGCGTGATTGACCGGTGCCATTGGTTAAGCGCTTCGGCGCACAGTCCTCTCGTCAACCGATCCCACCAAAGTGCTCGTCAAGGCCGGAGCTAAGTATCAGGCAAACGCAACTCACGACATTTTGTTACTTTCGTATTTTATCATCCCCTTGTGTTGTATATGAGTCCGTATGGAGGGTCCCTCAATTAGGAATTTTAGTTTACCATGCATTCTTTTGTTACCGGCATTCCTTTCAATAAAGCCGGTATTTATACATTTTAATTCGTGTTGGTTTGAATTGATTAACAGGGTTGAAGACATTTGGTGGAGTCCCTACAGGTAAGAGCTTCGCTACCCCTCATCCCGCGCACGTATTCACACCGCCATTGATTTGAATGCCTTGGAGTGTTAAGCTCGTTCGGGCTAATCAGTCCCTAGGGGTGTTCACCCCGGGAACGTGACAACTCCCCGTGGGGTTGGTTTGTGCTCTATCCTCTAAATGCTGAACATCAAGTGAGAAAGCAGAAAGTACCATTTTTGAAGCATTTTGTGTGACTCAGCCGAGTCGGACGATTGATGTTTTATATATATATATTAAATACAATAATTCCATCTTGGATAAACTTGATTTTTTGTTCTTACCATGCATGTTATGAACAACCAAAATAGGGATAGTGTCAAATTGAATTAATGTATAATTACCATGAAACTCAATTACATCCACAGCAATGAAAAGATAATTAAGGCAACGCACATTTGGATAATTCATTAGGAGGATTTTATTTTTTTCATTTCAATGATAACAAAAAGCCTCGGCAGCGAGATTTTATTCGTAGATGTGGTACAATAAAAGATTACTATTGTTATAAACAAAAACCTTATGTCTGGATGTGAACCTCACTGCAGCTAATAGGATGTGATTGCTGAGACTGGTGATGTAGTTAAATACTTACATGACGGGGTCACCATGTGACTTTGTGGTCACTTGCGGCTGGCGATGTGGTTAAAGGTAACATTCGGATTTTCACAATGCATCTATCAGGATAAATCTTTTGAAATAATTGCCCTGAATGGGCTGCTGCTTCAAATGGAAGATTTTGCTCTGAAATATATTCAGGGTACACCTCTTCAGGAAGGTCACTTTGTCTTAACTGTATGAACAGCAAACTAAAAATGTCATGGGCATGCACTGTTCGACCTGGGCAATTGTTCAATGTTCATTTCCGCTGAGTTGTCTTCTCACATCTTTCGTTTTAAGTGAGCCATTCTAAAATTACTATTGCACGATGAAAAGGAGTGAAACAAACGAAATATTTAAATGTCACTTCAACTCCTCAACCCCTTGTTTATTCAAGTCCTCAAACCACCTCTCCCAGTCCTCTGACCCTTATTTGCCCACCCCCACCCAAACTCTGTCCTCTCCTCCCAAATTCTTATTCTAGTCCTCAACCCCAACCTCTGCTATCTGGGCGACCCTGACCAAGCATGCAATTCGATATATATATATATATATATATATATATATATATATATATATATATATATATATATATATATATGTATATATATATATATATATGTATATATATATATATATATATATATATATATGTATATATATATATATATATATATGTATATATATATATATATGTATATATATATATTATATATATGTATATATATATATATATATGTATATATATATATATATATATGTATATATATATATATATATATGTGTATATATATATATATATATATATATATATATATATATATATATATATATATATATATATATATATATATATACACAGTATATATATATATATTGTTACAGACGCGGTTTTGGATGTTAGTTTACCGAGCAGTTTGGTATGACCGCGTCTGCACAGTTTACCCGATTCCACTCGAACGTTGGCCAAATCGCGCTATGCTAAATCAATTAAGGAAAGGACACAACGGCTGGGTTAGATGACACGACACCAGGGGTACAGTTCTCAAGACCTCCGGAGGAGGTTATAATATTTGTATGCAGAACGTTTAGATTACACTGACAAGAGGTACAACATAGAAAGGTGGGCACTTAGACACACTTATCTTATTCCCGACAGACCACAGATAAACGAGACAAGACTGACTCACACAGGGATTGATGGCAAGGAAGGGCAGGTAGTCGATGGATAGCACAAGGTGCACCTTGGCTCAGGGACAGGATAAAGCGCGGTCCAAAAGATGCAGGGAGGTATCGTCGCGCTGGAGGTGGCGTCTGCTTCTCCTCAAGCTGGGGGCGCATCTCTGACGTCACCTCCGGTAAGTGGCTGCGTATATCCAGCGGGGAATTGGCACGCCCTCGGCTCGTTAGCTCCGCCCCAGATGGAATCGGCCCGCCGCTTCTTATTGGGTGCGGGGGGGTTACCGGGCTCCGCCCTTGACGAGGAGCTGACAGTCAGCCCCTTCGTGGTAACCCCGTCGGAGCACATGGGCAATGGCGGCTAACCGAGCCGGAGTGAGGACGCCCACTCCCCGCGCGCTGTTGTTGTAGTTGTTGTTGTTGTTGTAGTTTCATGAGGAAGATGGGAGGAGGTATGGGGAGGTCCTAAACTCACTACTGGTGCCATACAATCACATTCTGGTGCAACGAAGAGTCAGAATTAATGGAAACGAGTCCTTAACTGACATAGACTAAGAATAACTAGCAAGATGTCCTATAGTTGTCTACGTGAGATGCGGTGAACCTGGGCACGACATTTAATGGGGGAAAAAGGGGAAGGTCGGTTCTACAGAGTGTTTTTTACAGACAATGGGACTAGGGAATGGGGGATTGGGGATAGTTGGGGAGTATTGGGGAAATAGGGGAATATTTACAAGCGGATATGGATGGAGGCCAAATCCCATATCCGCAACATTGCACCCTTCTCTACCTCGGGGCGTCCCGACCCGATAAATTTTTACCTACTTTAGTGTGGCACTCAGATGTAGTTCCCTCTACTATTAACTCTACCCTGAGTGCGACAGTTTTACAGATATTCACAAATGAGTAAATATGTCCCCCTGCGACGTTGCACCCTTCTCCTCACAGAAACACACCCACAGGATAACCGAATCGCGGAAAGAATTCGCAAACTAAACATACAGCCGGTAGGGAGCATTATTTACACAAGACTACGCTGATATTTACACTACGATCCAGGACCTGTTTTTGGAGGAACACATGCAGATGTTATGCATAGAGAGAGCACGCATGCCAGCATCGATACACCAACCCACGAGTGCTCTGTGGCCTTACGGCCTTTAATAATGTGCAGAGCACCCCATCCAAGCACCAAAAGCACCACCCCATCATGTACAGTCAGCACCATCCGGTGCACCAATAAAGCGTTCATAAATCACCGGTGGTGTCGCAGCCGGCCGATGTTCTGCCGCTGGTCTTGCCTTCGTGTGGTGCACTTGGCCTTCTGGCTTTCTTAGAAAATAAAGAAAGGCGCCAACCGCGTCCATTTCTGAATTGGGGCCGTCAGGGGGGCAACTAAAAGTGGTTCACCTGTATGGCATAGGTGCCACGTTGACCCATAGGTCCATCCACGTGGTGGTGCTTGCCCGCAAGAGAACTGCGGTCCATGGTGGGCGGCCACAAAAATTGCGGTCCATATGGTGTATCGATCCCGGCAGCAAGCAGCGAAAGTGCAGGCCCACAACTGCGGAGCCAGCACCTCTCTCTCCTCTCTCTCTGCCCCAAAGCCAGATCCTCGGAGGTGGGAGACAAAAGAAGAAAACAAGTGAGTAAGGTGGTAAGGGCGCAAAAGTGCACGCAATACAAGGTGATGCACACTGGGGGCACATGGGAACCAGGTGAGACAGGTACGTTCCTACCGTACGCCCCCCCCCCCCCCCCCCCCCCCCCCCCACCAGGTAACCTACATGGCCCCTCCCTTACCCCTTACTGTATCCACAAAACACAACACTACCCATAAACATCTACTTTACAAATCAACAAACGTCCCTACTGTCTTCCCCATTCCTCCCATAAACCAAATTCGTCTTCTCTCCCTCCTAACCAATCAAATTTGCCATTTTCAACTCTCATCAAAATTTGCCATCTCCAACTCAACATCATAATTTGCCATTACCAATTCATCATCAGTCCCTCCTAAGGAGGGAGAGATGGAATCACCCCAATGTCTCATCCACGTCGTGATGCGTCTCACCAATCCACACAGCAATTCTCATTTCCTGCACACAGAACAAAGAAAACACAGGTGTGGAGTCATCATCATCACCACAGGCAAGTGGCTGCGTATGGTGCGACAGGTTCATCAATCCTAACTATTTCCTAAATGACTTTAACAACTTTACATTACCCGGGGTCTTTCCCTGCCAATCCATTGGCCAACTTACACTATGGGTTCTAAAAACCAATTCCCATTTACCAAACTGTGGTGCTTTTCAATTTGGGGTCTCACTCCCCCGATTCATCTCCCGGTGCCCTCGCACAATTTCTGGGCTGTGGCGTGTACCTCTCCCAGCGGGTCTACCCACCTGCACACCTCCACCACTGCAGTTGCCTCCGAGCTTACCTGCTCCTCACCCTAACCTAACTACCTGGGGAAGGCCCTCTGGCGCTCTCCCCACTCGGTGCCTTCTCTGGCACTGGGCTACCCGGGTCCGTCCTCCGGATCCTCGGGCCCCACTGACACTAACGGCTCCCAGAGCCCACCTGCGGCCTCACCTGGCCGACATCCTCACAGTGGTGGAGTGCCCAACCAACTACACACACTAACAGGCTACACGCCCAGCCAATTCCACAACACTAATGCACCCATCCACAATACCATTCTGCAACCGCACCACAAATGCCAATATCCAACCACAATTTACCTATACCCTCTACCTAACACTTACACTACCCGCCCCGGGTACTCGTGAAAGGGGTCCACTCTTCCCCCATCCACACCTTCGCACCATGCACACCACTCCGTACCACTTACTCCAACTCTCTCCACACACCTGTACTTGCACACCTGTGCTCACACCTGGTGCCACCTGCACCCTTCTCTCCCCAAGCGCATTCGCGCTGATCCACACACTCACTACTCATACACTGCTCCACACACCTGTCCAGTTCTCACACAGCATCATCTCATCTAACTACTCCCCTCTGAAACTTGCGCTTCCCAGTCGTCCCTTTAAACTATTGCGCTCCCACGTCATTATCATCCACACTAATCTACCTGCGTCCCCACTACAGGTATCAGTCACTAACTAACCTTAACGTTACCTAATGTCATCTTCGCTAGATCCCTATCAATATCCTAACCCACCCGGGCTAGTTTTCACTGCCATACACCCCATAATCTATTGCGCATTTGCCCCACATGGGAAGGGTGGCAGGGATGCCACCCTTACCCACTGGGCCCATCGCTCATCAATCCCCCAGTCCTCTGGCACTAATAAGCCCCCCTTATTCAGAGGTACTGGGTCCCGCCTCGGCATCTAAAGCCGAGGCAATCCACGGGGGCGCCTGCTCGCCGGTGTAAGGCCTTATCCGGTCGGCGTGGACGATCCGAGGGAGGGCTCGTGGCCCCATTTTGATCTTAATGACCACGTCACAGATTTGCGACAGGACGACTCCTGGGCCTTGCCAGGGGGAGGTGAGTTTTGGGCACCTTCCCTTCCGCCTCCGGGGATTAAAGAACCAAATCTTCATCCCCGGAGCGTATTGACTCCCCTGGCTCCGGTCGTCGTACCTGCGCTTCATATTTTCCCCCGCCAGATGGAGTTGGCGGCGGGCGAAGGCATGGACTAGCTCCATGCCTTCCTCTAGGTGACGTGCGTACCCCTCCCTCGGCGGGTTAACCACTGTGTCTGGCACGGGACCGCATAGCAAGTCGGCGGGAGCCCGTAACTCCCGCCCATACATAAGCAACGCTGGACTGCATGCGGTGGCCCCGTGCTGGCTGGTTCGGTAGGCCATGAGCAAATAAGGGAGATGTTCGTCCCAGTCATCCTGACGGGTGGCGGTGAACAGTGCCAGTTGTTGGATTAGAGTTCGGTTGAATCTTTCCACCATCCCGTCAGATTGAGGTCTTAAAGGCGTTGTTCTGGTTTTCCGAATTGACAGGAGACTGCACACATCTTTTAGCAATTTGCTCTCAAAATTTCGTCCCTGGTCGGTGTGCAACTCCTGTGGAATCCCATGCCGGCACACAAATCCTTCCACGAAGGCCTGCGCTACCACCCCTGCTTCTTGGTTGGGGAGGGCGTAGGCCTCCGGCCACTTGGTGAAGTAGTCCATCACAACGAGGATGTACTTATTACCTAGGCGGGTGCGGGGTAGTGGGCCTAGGATATCCATGACCACCCGCTCTAGGGGGGCCCCCACCTGGTGTAATTGAAGGGGGGCCCTCATCCTCCGTGCTGGTCCCTTTTTGGCAGTACAGGCGTCGCATCTCCGACACCAGTCCTGTATGTCGCGCCCCATATTCACCCAATAAAACCTCCGGCGTACCTGCGATGTCGTCTTTGTCCTGCCCAAATGGCCGCCGGGGCGGGTACCATGCACCTGTTGCAATATATCGGTCTTAAATTTATTTGGGACTACCACCAGCCAGGAAGTTTTATCAGAGGGAACCTCCACCCACTTGCGATACAAGATGTTATCCTTCAATTCCAGGGTTTTCCACTGAGCCCAATATGCCTTGGTCTGCGCCCCGAGGGGGGTGACCTCTTCCCCCTTTGGTCTTTGCCCCAATTTGACCCAATTGAACACTGGCCCCAGGACAGGATCCTCCTGCTGGGCCGTGCTCCATGCCAAAGTTCCGAATTCCTCATCTGCGGTTAGTGGCAAAATTGGCCCTCTCACCCGGGTTGCCCGGACAACGAGGGTCGGGTCCGAATCGCCCAATTGTTCCCTCTCCTCGTGTCTCGCACAAAATTTGCAGTTTTCCCCCAGACAAGGACGCCGAGAGAGTGCGTCCGCATTACCATGGGCCTTCCCGGCCCTATGGGCCACATCAAAATCGTACTGCTGCAACTTTTACAACCACCTTGCAATTTGGCCCTCCCGTTCCTTGAAACAAAGGAGCCATTGCAAGGAGGAATGGTCAGTTCTAACCAAAAATTTCCGCCCGTACAAGTACGGGTGGAAATGGTTCATGGCAGCCAGCATAGCCAATAACTCTTTGCGAGTGACGCAATAATTTCGCTCGGGCCTACTTAAGGCCCGACTATAATAACCAATCACTCTCTCCACGCCCTCCTGTGTCTGGGACAAAACTGCGCCCAATCCTTCCTGGCTCGCATCCGTGTCCAGGGTAAATGCCCCGTTACTAGTGGGGTACGCTAGAAGGGGTGCGGATGTTAGACACCCCTTCAATTTTTGGAAGGCCTCGTGGCACTCCCGTGTCCAATTAAATCGCGTCCCCTTCTCCGTAAGCCGGTGGAGGGGACGGGCCAACTCCGCAAATTTCGCCACAAAGCGCCGGTAGTAGGAGCAGAGTCCCAAAAATCCCCGCACCTCTTTGATGGTACGTGGTGCGGGCCACTCCTCTACCGCTTTAATTTTGTCTGGGTCCGTTTTTACCCCCTCGAAACCGATGACGTGGCCTAAATAGGCCACCTCCTTGGCAAACAAGGTGCACTTACTCGGGTTCAGCTTCAACCCTGCCTGTCTGAGGCACCCGAACACCTGGTCCAAATTAGCTACTGCCTGGGGGAACGTTTTGGCATGTACTAGGACGTCATCCAGGTACACCAGGCATGATTGCCATGGCATGCCGCCTAGTACATGTTCCATCAATCTTTCAAAGGTGGCGGGGGCGTTACACAAACCAAACGGCATCACAGTAAACTGATAGTCCCTTACCTGTGGAAAATGCCGTTTTCTCCTTCCCTGCCCTATCCATCTCCACCTGCCAATACCCACTCTTGAGGTCCAAAGTTGAGAACCAATTTGAGCCCGCAACGGCATCGAGGGTGTCATCAATCCTTGGCAGGGGATATGAGTCCTTGAGTGTCACGTTGTTTAGCTGGCGATAGTCCACGCAGAACCGCGTGGTCCCATCCTTCTTTTTGACCAGCACAACAGGTGACATCCAAGGACTTCCCGAGGGCTCGATCACGCCTGCGTCGAGCATTTTTTCAACCTGCTCGTCAGCTTCCGCCCTCTTGCTCCAAGGGAGCCGTCGGGCGGCCTGACGAATAGGCCGGGCCTCACCGGTGTGGATCTGATGTTTCACCAGGCCCGTACGTCCAATATCCTCGGTGGACAGGGAGAAGAGGTACAAATGGGACCCAACCAGTTTGTGTAAGGCCTCCCTCTGGGTACCTCCCAACTCTACGCTACTACGATTTACCATCTCGCAAATGGGATCGGGCCAATTCCTACTTCTTATTGAAGGCTCCCCCCGGGGTCGGCTCGGCTGGACGTTCTCGCCCCTCACTGTCGCGACTTCCTCAACTGGGGTGCAGCCAGCTACCCTCGTGCCCCTTACTATAGTGCGTGGTTCTGTACTCATATTTATTACTCGGACGGCCACTACCGGTCCGTCCGTTTTTACAAGGGTGCGGCCCACGATTAAACCCGGTATGGACTGCGCTGCCACCGGTTCGACCAGGCCGCAGGACTCCTGCCATGTTGGGCGAGCTGCCCACCGGGCCGGCACTATCGCCTCGGCCCTTGGGGGAATGGTCACGGCCTCGGAAGCCTCCAGCTCCGCTCTCTCGGCCGTGCTCACTCCCCCTAACGGCAGCTCTTCTACTCCCACCTGCAGGATCCCCCGGCACAAGTCGATTTTACAACCGCTGGCAGTCAACAAATCCAACCCTATTAAACATGGGTCGCACACCTCCGCCACCCAAACATCTATCTCCCTCCTTACCGACCCTAACTTGAGGGTCACAGAACCACGCCCTATGATCGGGGCCGTTACCCCGGTAGCAAGTTGCAAACTATAATTTTGCAGGCGCTGGATCTTATCCCAGCCACCTGCGCTCGAATCAAGGACCACAGGGCTGATGATCGTGGCGCTAGCTCCTGTGTCCACTACGGCGTCTACCCCCACGCCGGCAATTTTGCATCTAATTGTCAGGCTACCGGTTCCAATTTGGCCACAATAAATGACCTGTCGCGTCAATGAGGGCTCTCCTCCATCCTCTTCTGCCGAACACCGCCCTACGTGCCCGACACCTTCTAGTTTCCCGGGGTCTGGCGGGGGGGTGTCTGGGGTCGGCTAACCCGCTCCCCCCTGGGCGGAGTTGAGGACCTCAACCGCCGGGGATCATCCCGGCGCGTGGCTCGACAGTGCCGCGCCAGGTGACCCAGACGGTTGCAAGTATAGCACCTCACCTGATAAGGTGCTTGCCTCCGGAATTCCAAATTTCCCCCCTGTAGGTCCGAATTGGATTACCCGCTCGTGGTCCACCGCGGGCCACCTCCGGGGCCGCCTGCCATGGTCCAGGTCCCGCCAGGCGCTGGTCCACCAGCCTCCGGACCATGCCCGCCAGGTCAGGACTCACGTCGGGGGCGGGCCCCCTAAGGGGTCCGCCCTCCATCGGGGGTCCCACCTGGCGGACCACCATAGCGAGACGCTCGCCCCCCCGGGCCAGGGGCCTCGCTGCTTCCCAACGGGCCGCAGCGTCAGCCGCCTGGCTCAGAGTCTGCGGGCGCCACATGGCGAGCTGTTGCCGGAGCTCAATATCCGGGAGGGCCTGGATAAAATGGTCCAGCGCCAGGCTTTCCCGGGAATCCGCTGCCATGCTAGCATGTGCGATCCCCACTGCGCGGCGAATGTCGTGGGCAAGTTCCCCGATGGCTTCCTGGGGCTTGCGTTTTCGCAGCGCGAGCTGAGCTTTAACAAGCTCGCTCTGCTGTTCAATGCCGAATCGATTAATTAGGGCGTCGCGGAGGGCTGGCAGGGTGAGAGCACCCACTGGTAATGCCGTCAGCACCTCCGCCGCCGTGCCGCGCAATGCGGCTACCAGGTGTACTCCACCTTCGTCCTCACCCCAACCGTTGCCCTTACACACACAGTCAAACTGCGCCAGGTACGCGCGTAGATCACTCTTGCCGTCATACGGCGCGAGTGGGACCTTGTGGGACCACCTCGTATGCGAGTCGTTGCCCGCCTGCCGGACCCCGTGCGTCGCCCCTTGCGGGGTCAGCGCGGGGCCGAACCGGCCGGGCCCCCACAGTACATTACCCCCAAGGGGCTCTCGTGCCTCCCCGGTCCCTCCAACAACTACCCCTGTTGGTGTCGATGCATGGGTCACACCTCCGCAACCCGCTACCCATTCCATACCACCACAACCTTGCTCACCCACACCTCGCACCTCTCGTTCCATACCCTCCGGACCAGCCATACACCTCACTCTTGGCCTCTCACGAACATCCGGGTCTATCTCGACCCCCAAGCTTATTAAATCACCTGGCGCATGATACGCACGACCATATTGGTCACCACTTACACCGGGTCCTCTTTCTCTTCGCTTCTCCTCCATCACCTGCGAATCCCTCATCCGGTTAATGAGCACATCATCACGATCCGAACACAGACTTTGGACCAATTCTTTTACCTCCTCCTTTATCTCTTTCTTATCCTCTCTCCGTCGCTTCTTAATTTCGCTCACCCCTTCTTCCACTTCTTCTAATTTCTGCTTCACCTCCTTCATCTCCTCGTACGCCCCTTTAAGTTCTTCCTCTAACTCCACTTTATTTTTTTCTATGTGCTCCCGCACCTCCCGCTCTTTAACCTCCATCACCTCTACCACCTTGTTCATTTTCCTTGTCAAGTCCTCATGTACCGTCTGACACTCTTTTATAATTACCCCTACGTCCTTTTTCATCTCCTTCTGTGTCGATTTTAAACCCTCTATTACCGCTGTGTTCTTCTTTACCTGGTCCCCCAACTCCTTTTGTCCCACTGTCAGTTGTTCTACTCCCAGCGTCAACTCCTCTATACCCCCTTGCAATTTTACAGTCCCCTTTCTCACCTCCTTCTCCATGCGCTCCTTACAGTGCCTCACCTCCTCGCGCACTCCTCCGACCTCCTCACTCACACCTCTTCTGATCTCCTCTCCCATCACTTGCATCTCCTGCCCAGATGCCACCCTCATCTGCTCCATTTCCTCCCTGTGAGCATCCAGTTTGGTTTCTACCCCCATTCTGACCCCCTCTATCTGCTGCCCCATTTGTTTAACTTCCCTTTCCGCTTGGTCCCTCATGTCCCTCAATTTGCCTTCCATCCTGTTTTCTAACCCCTCTAACCCCTTTTGCATCCCTTCCATTTGATTCTCTTGAGCGGCCATTCTGTTTTCTACCCCCATTAACCCATTCTTTACCTCTTTTATCCCATTGTCTAACCCCTCACCGGTACCCCTCGCTTCGTCCCTCATTACCCCCATTTGGTTTCCCATTACCCCCATTTGGCCCTCTAATCGCTCACTATCAGCCCTCAATTCGTCCCTCATTACCCCCATACTGTTTTTCAAACCTCCAATTTGGTCTCCCATTTGTTCCATAAGGGCCCTCATTTGCAGGAGGAAAAGGTTCGAATCCACCAGCGGCGCTACCACGGTCGCGGGCGCGGTCGCCGTGGCCATGTGCGAGGCGCCATTTTGTGCGTCTGCTACCCTCACTGCTTCGCTCTCCTTATGTCCCTCATTTTGGTCCTGGATCGACCCTGCCTCACTCTCTTCTACCGGAACCCAGCCGTCTTGGTCTGGCATAGCGCGACTTTCAAAATTCGGGTTTTTTTTTTTTTTTGTAAAACACAATCAAATTTCGCCGTTATAATTTCGAGCGCGTAAAACGCGCTCCGGATCGAATCCCACTTCCCGACACCAAATGTTACCCTAATGGTACAATTGGTGTTCCAAAATTTGGGCCTAACAAATTTAGTCCCAGGTCCGAATCCAACTCCTCGACACCAAATGTTACAGACGCGGTTTTGGATGTTAGTTTACCGAGCGGTTTGGTATGACCGCGTCTGCACAGTTTACCCGATTCCACTCGAACGTTGGCCAAATCGCCCTATGCTAAATCAATTAAGGAAAGGACACAACGGCTGGGTTAGATGACACGACACCAGGGGTACAGTTCTCAAGACCTCCGGAGGAGGTTATAATATTTGTATGCAGAATGTTTAGATTACACTGACAAGAGGTACAACATAGAAAGGTGGGCACTTAGACACACTTATCTTATTCCCGACAGACCACAGATAAACGAGACAAGACTGACTCACACAGGGATTGATGGCAAGGAAGGGCAGGTAGTCGATGGATAGCACAAGGTGCACCTTGGCTCAGGGACAGGATAAAGCGCGGTCCAAAAGATGCAGGGAGGTATCGTCGCGCTGGAGGTGGCGTCTGCTTCTCCTCAAGCTGGGGGCGCATCTCTGACGTCACCTCCCGTAAGTGGCTGCGTATATCCAGCGGGGAGTGGCACGCCCTCGGCTCGTTAGCTCCGCCCCAGATGGAATCGGCCCGCCACTTCTTATTGGGTGCGGGGGGGTTACCGGGCTCCGCCCTTGACGAGGAGCTGACAGTCAGCCCCTTCGTGGTAACCCCGTCGGAGCACATGGGCAATGGCGGCTAACCAAGCCGGAGTGAGGACGCCCACTCCCCGCGCGCTGTTGTTGTAGTTGTTGTTGTTGTTGTTGTAGTTTCATGAGGAAGATGGGAGGAGGTATGGGGAGGTCCTAAACTCACGACTGGTGCCATACAATCACATTCTGGTGCAACGAAGAGTCAGAATTAATGGAAACGAGTCCTTAACTGACATAGACTAAGAATAACTAGCAAGATGTCCTATAGTTGTCTACGTGAGATGCGGTGAACCTGGGCACGACATTTAATGGGGGAAAAAGGGGAAGGTGGGTTCTACAGAGTGTTGTTTACAGACAATGGGATAGGGAATGGGGGATTGGGGATAGTTGGGGAGTATTGGGGAAATAGGGGAATATTTACAAGCGGATATGGATGGAGGCCAAATCCCATATCCGCAACAATATATATATACAGTATATATATATATATATATATATGGTGTCCACAAAGTCACGCATCATAGGCAAAACATTTATGTGTAAAGTTGGCTACATCAGTTGTTCGGAATGTGTCCCACCAATCTCAAAACATGTTTGTAAACAGAAAAGCAGGTTTCTTTTCTCTGAATGTTCTTCAACATATCCGGGCTAATTGTTGAATTAAATAATTTAATTTCCGATTATATATATATATATATATATATATTGTTGCGGTTTTGAGAACTCACACATATAACATCATTAAAGGTCAAAGGTTGCACCCCATAGATAGGCCACAAGCAACACGTAGGTCACCATAGGACGTCAGTTATTTCATAGTATGTGTTCAGATAAGGCCATTCCCAACAGTTGCATCTGCGTTGCGTAAAACAAATAAGAGTAGGCCCCTTTCGTTCATTTTGGCAGCCTCCCTCCAAACGACGCCATTAAGCGCTCTCCAGTCTGTGCCCCATCGGCCCTCCCAATTTGTTACGCTCCTTGGCCAGCAGCCTTCGCTGCCCTTGGGCTTCTGCTCGAACCAGCCCAAAAGTCTTCTGGAGGCCTCAGCCCGGCCACTCTGTCAACAGACAGAGATTTATTCATTGGTCCCCATTGGCTAAACATCAAGCAGAGCCGCCAATCCAGATTTCGGGCTTATTGACCCTCGTCAGGACGGCATACTGCAAAAAATCTAACCAATGAGGACCAAAATCATCTATTAAGACGATCAAGGCACCTCCTCCCTTTGGGTCGGAGGTGACGCTTTGGTCTAGGACTTCGGTCCACAGGAGATCGGGACAGCGCTCGTCACGCTGTTATGTTCGTTGATTATTATCCTTGCCGATCGCACCGCACCCCCTGGTTTTGGTTTGCACTGGTGGGAACGATGGTCTGTGTGGCAGACAGGCTGTTGGTTCCTTGCAGGTTATGCGGTATTTACCGTGTGAGACATAATTCGTGGCTGGTGCTCACCATTAAAGCTAGGAGGTGCCTTGATCATATATATATATATATATATATATATATATATATATATATATATATATATATATATATATATATATATATATATATATATATATATATATATATATATATATATATATATATATATATATATATATATATATATATATATATATATATATATTGTTGCGAATATGGAATTTGGCCTCCATATCCGCTTGTAAATATTCCCCTATTTCCCCAATACTCCCCAACTATCCCCAATCCCCCATTCCCTAGTCCCATTGTCTGTAAACAACACTCTGTAGAACCGACCTTCCCCTTTTTCCCCCATTAAATGTCGTGCCCAGGTCCACCGCATCACACGTAGACAACTTTCGGACATCTTGCTAGTTATTCTTAGTCTATGTCAGTTAAGGACTCGTTTCCATTAATTCTGACTCTTCGTTGCACCAGAATGTGATTATATGGCACCAGTAGTGAGTTTAGGACCTTCCCTTGCCTCCTCCCGTCTTCTTCCCCAAACAACAACAACAACAACTACAACTACAACTACAACTACAACAACAATTACAACAACAACTACAACAACGGCGCTGCGCGGAGGAGTGTGCGTCCTCACACCGGCTCGGTTAGCCGCCATTGACGATGCGCTCCGACGGGGTTACCACGAAGGGGCTCCTTGTCAGCCCCTCGTCAAGGGCGGAGCCGGTAACCCCCCCCCCCCCAGCACGCACCCAATGAGAAGCAACGTGCCGATTCCATCTGGGGCGGAGCTAACGAGCCGAGGGCGTGTCACTCCCCGCCGGATATACGCGGCCACGTACCGGACGTGACGTGAGATGCGCCCCGAGCTTGAGAAGACAAGAGAGCCACCTCCAAGCGCTGAGAGACCTCCTGCATCTTTTGGGCCGCGCTATCCTGTCCCTGAGCACAAGGTGCACCTTGTGCTGGCCATCGAATACCCGCTTTCCTTGCCATCAATCCCCGTGTGAGTCAGTTTTTGTCCTGTTTATCTGTCGTCTGTCGGGGCTATTATAAGACCGTAATTAAGTGCCTATCTTACTATGCTGTACCTCTCATCCCTGTAATCTGACCTTCCGCCCTAATATAATCTCCTCCGGAGGTCTTGAGAACCGTATCCCTGGTGTCGTGTCATTTTAATCCAGCAGTTGTGTCCTTTTCCTTCATTGATTTAGCATAGCGCGATTTGGTCAACGTCGGGTGGAATCGGGTGAGTTGGGGAAGAATCGGGGCAACTGTTAGGTCGCGGCAATACCACCGCTCGGTAAATAACATCTAAGCCGCGTCCGTAACAATATATATATATATTGTTGCGGATATGGCATTTGGCCTCCATATCCGCTTGTAAATATTCCCCTATTTCCCCAATACTCCCCAACTATCCCCAATCCCCCATTCCCTAGTCCCATTGCCTGTAAATAACACTCTGTAGAACCGACCTTCCCCTTTTTCCCCCATTAAATGTCGTGCCCAGGTCCACCGCATCTCACGTAGACAACTTTCGGACATCTTGCTAGTTATTCTTAGTCTATGTCAGTTAAGGACTCGTTTCCATTAATTCTGACTCTTCGTTGCACCAGAATGTGATTGTATGGCACCAGTAGTGAGTTTAGGACCTCCCCTTACCTCCTCCCATCTTCCCCATGAAACAACAACAACAACAACAACAACAACAACAACTACAACAACAGAGGAGATTGGGGGCGGCGCGGCGCGGGGAGTGTGCGTCCTCACTCCGGCGTGGTTAGCCGCGATTGCCCATGCGCTCCACGGGGTTACCACGAAGGGGCTGGCTGTCAGCTCCTCGTCAGGGGCGGAGCCGGTAACCCCCCCGCACCCAATAAGGAGGGCGGAACGATTCCATCTGGGGCGGAGCTAACTCGCCGAGGGCGTGTCACTCCCCGCCGGATATACGCAGCCACTTACCGGACGTGACGTCAGATGCGCCCCCAGCTTGGAGAAAGAAAGTCACCTTCTAGCGCTGAGAGAGACCTCCCGCATCTCTGGACCGGACCGGGTCGATTCTGCCCTGAGCCAAGAGTGCACCTTGAGCCATCGACTACCCGCCTTTCCTTGCCATCAATCCCCGTGTGAGTCAGTTTTTGTCCCGTTTATCTGTCGTCTGTCGGGGCTAATATAAGAGTGTGTCTAAGTGCCTATCTTCCTATGCTGTCCCTCTCATTCCTGTAATCTAACCTTCCGCCATATTATAACCTCCTCCGGAGGTCTTGAGAACCGTATCCCTGGTGTCGCGTCATTTTAATCCCAGCCGTTGTGTCCTTTTCCTTCATTGATCTAGCGTAGCGCGACTCGGCCAAGGTTCGAGTATAATCGGGTAACTTGTGCGGACACGGCGGCCATTCCGCTCGGCCCACCATAACATCAAAGTCGTGTCTGTAACAATTGGTGTCAGGAGTGTCGGATTCGGACCTGGGACTAAATTTATTAGGCCCAAATTTTGGAACACCAATTGTACCACTAGGGTAACAATTGGTGTTGGGAGGTAGAATTCGATCCGGAGCGCGTTTCCCGCGCTCGAAATTATAACGGCGAAATTCGATTGTGTTTTACCAAATATAAAAACCCGAATTTTGAAAGTCGCGCTATGGCAGACCAAGTCGGCTGGGGTCCGGTAGGGGAGAGTGAGGCAGGGTCGGTCCAGGACCAAATTGAGGGACGTGAGGAGAGCGAAGCAGTGAGGGTAGCAGACGCACAAAATAGCGTCGTTGCGCCCGACGTAGCGGGCGTGCAAAATGGCGCCTCGCTGGTCACCGCGCCCGCGACCGTGGCAGCGCCCCTGGTGGATTCGAACCTTTTCCTCCTGCAAATGAGGGCCCTTATGGAACAAATGAGTGAGCGATTAGAAAACCAAATGGGGGTAATGAGGGACGAAGCGAGGGCTCAGAGTGAGCAATTGGGGGTAATGGGAAACCAAATGGGGGTAATGAGGGACGAAGCGAGGAGTACCGGTGAGGGGTTAGACAATAATTTTAAGGGATTAGACAAGAAATTTGGGAAGTTAGACGACAAATTTGAGGGGTTAGACAACGGGATAAAAGAGGTGAAAAATGGGTTAATGGGGGTAGAAAATAGAATGGCTGCCCAGGAGAATCAGATAGAGGGAGTGAAAAATGGGTTAGAGGGGTTAGAAAACAGGATGGAAGGCAAATTGAGGGACATGAGGGACCAAGCGGAAAGGGAAGTTAACCAAATGGGGCAGCAGATAGAGGGGGTCAGAATGGGGGTAGAAACCAAACTGGATGCTCACAGGGAGGAAATGGAGCAGATGAGGGTGGCATCTGGGCAGGAGATGCAAGTGATGGGAGAGGAGATCAGAAGAGGTGTGAGTGAGGAGGTCGGAGGAGTGCGCGAGGAGGTGAGGCACTGTAAGGAGCACATGGAGAAGGAGGTGAGAAAGGGGACTGTAAAGTTACAAGGGGGCATAGAGGACCTGACGCAGGAGGTGGAACAGCTGACGGAGGGACAAAAAGGACTAACGGAGCAGGTTCAAAGGAACACTGCGGTATTAGGAGGGTTAAAAGCGACACAGAAAGAACTAAAAGATGACTTGGTAGCGACGAAGAGGGAATGTCAGATGGTACGTGAGGGACTGACAACGAGGTTGGACGAGGTGATAGAGGTAATGGAGACGACGGACCGGCAGGTGAGGACGCACATGGAAACGGTCAAGGTAGCCTTGGAGGACGAACTTGAGGAGACGTACCGGGGAATAAAAGAGGTGAAGCAGAAATTAGAAGAAGTGGAAGAAGGGGTGAGCGAAATTAAGAAGCGACGGAGAGGGGATAAGAAAGAGATAAAAGAGGAGATAAAAGAATTGGTCCAAAGTCTGTGTTTGGATCGTGATGATGTGCTCATTAACCGGATGAGGGATTCGCAGGTGATGGAGGAGAAGCGAAGAGGAAGAGGACCTGGTGTAAGTGGTGACCAATATGGTCGTGCGTATGATGCGCCAGGGGATTTAATAAGCTTGGGGGTCGAGATAGACCCGGGTGTTCGTGAGAGGCCGTTGGTGAAGTGTGCGACAGGTCTGGTGTGCGAAAGAGGAGGTGTGCGAGAAAGTCCGACTCTGGGGTGTGTGAGGAAAAAGTGCGTGCCAGGGAGTGAGGGTGCTGGCGAGAGTGAGTCGGTCGTAGCGCGTGTGCGAGAGAGCACATGGAAGCGTGGTGTGGTGAGTGTTACAGAGGGTGTGACGGGAGAGTGTGCGCGAGAAAGGTGTGTGACGGACAGGTGCATGGGGAAAGAGTGCGCTGTCAAAGGCAAGGAAGAATGCACACCTGTGGTGAGTGTTACAGAGGGTGTAACGGGAGAGTGTGCGCGAGAAAGGTGTGTGACGGACAGGTGCATGAGGAAAGAGTGTGCTGTCAAGAGTAAGGGTGAGTGCGCTGTCAAGAATGGAGGTGAGAGTAGTGAGAGTGACAAGGAGAGTGAGTTGGTTGTGACAGGTGAGCGAGGATGTACACCTGGGATGGAAGGATGCACACCTGGAATGGTAGAGCGTGAGTGGGAATGCACGCTGGAGTTGGTGGTGAGGCACGTGGTTGGGTGTGCGAATGAGAGCACACCTGTGATTGTCACAGAGGAGGTGACAGAGGAGGGGGCGCGAAGAGGTGTGTTGGTGAGGTGTGCGACCAACGAATGTGTGCCAAAGTGTTCGGTGGTCAGGTGTGTGACCAAGGCTGTGAGTGGAATGGGTGTACCTGGGTGTGCAAGGAAAGGTACGAGGAGCAAGGAACGGGCTGCGGGGTGTAAGCGTCCAGGTGAAGCATCGACGGTAACCGGTTTAGAGGTTAGGTCGACTTTTAGCCGAATCGGGCCCTCGGTGCGTGCCGGGCCTCGCTTTGAACGGCCGCGTCCGTGCTCCACTAGGCGGAGCGGGCAGCCCGATAGAAAGGGTCGTCATGGCGACCACGTTTTGTTGAGGCAGTCCGGCAGGTCGAGATCGGGACATTGGATGGCTCCACGCCGAGATGGTGCGTGGGATCTCGGCCCGGGTAAGCCCCCGTCCCTGCACCGAGTGCCGGACGCATCCAGCCGCCGGCACAAAACAACCAGCATCCATTGCTTGGCTTTACGAAGCCGGGCTTTGGACAGGAATTGGCGCACCGAGAGGCATTAGTGAGTAGACTGGGTGATGAGGTTAGTGTTTTGGACCCAAAATTAGAGAAAAACAAAATTTGATGATTGGCAAGGGATTGGCAGTAGTGATTGGCAGATGATGGGCAGTGATTGGCAAATTTTTGATTTATTGAAATTTGATGTGCAAAATTGGTAGTGAGCAATGGGCCCGGTGGGTAAGGCTGGCATCCTTGCCACCCTTCCCATGGGGGGGCAAATGCGCAATAGATTATGGGGTGTATGGCAGTGAAAACTAGCCCGGGTGGGTTAGGTTATATTGATAGGGCCCTAGAAGATGACATTAGGTGACGTTAAGGTTAGTTAGTGACTGATACCTGTAGTGGGGACGCAGGTAGTTTAGTGTGGATGATAATGACGTGGGAGCGCAATAGTTTAAAGGGACGACTGGGAAGCGCAAGTTTCAGAGGGGAGTAGTTAGCTGAGATGATGCTGTGTGAGAGTGAGGATGGAACAGGTGTGATTGCACAGGTGTGCAACTGGACAGGTGTGATTGCACAGGTGTGCAACTGGACAGGTGTGATTGCACAGGTGTGCAACTGGACAGGTGTGTGGAGCAATGTATGAGTAGTGAGTGTGTGGATCAGCGCGAATGCGCTTGGGGAGAGAAGGGTGCAGGTGGCACCAGGTGTGAGAGCACAGGTGTGCAAGTACAGGTGTGTGGAGAGAGTTGGAGTAAGTGGTACGGAGTGGTGTGCATGGTGCGAAGGTGTGGATGGGGGAAGAGTGGACCCCTTTCACGAGTACCCGGGGCGGGTAGTGTAAGTGTTAGGTAGAGGGTATAGGTAAATTGTGGTTGGAAATTGGCATTTGTGGTGCGGTTGCAGAATGGTGTTGTGAATGGGTGCATTAGTGTTGTGGAAATGGCTGGGCGTGTAGCCTGTTAGTGTGTGTAGTTGGTTGGGCACTCCACCACTGTGAGGATGTCGGCCAGGTGAGGCCGCAGGTGGGCTCTGGGAGCCGGTAGTTGTGAGTGGGTGCCTGAGGATCCCGGGTGTGGATCGGGCAGCCCAGTGCCAGAGAGGGCACCGAGTGGGGAGAGCGCCAGAGGGCCTTCCCCAGGTAGTTAGGTTAGGGTAAGGAGCAGGTAAGCTCGGAGGCAACTGCAGTGGTGGAGGTGTGCAGGTGGGTAGACCCACTGGGAGAGGTACACGCCACAGCCCAGAAATTGTGCGAGGCCACCGGGAGATGAATCGGGGGAGTGAGACCCCAAATTGAAAAGCACCACAGTTTGGCCAATGGGAATTGGTTTTTAGAACCCATAGTGTAAGAGGGCCAATGGTTTGGCCGGAGAAAGACCCCGGGTAGTGTAAAGTTGTTAAAGTCATTTAGGAAATAGTTAGGATGGATGAACCTGTCGCACCATACGCAGCCACTTGCCTAAGGTGATGATGATGACTCCACACCTGTGTTTTCTTTGTTTTGTGTTGCAGGAAGTAAGGACTGCTGTTGGATTTGTGAGACGCATCACGACGTGGATGAGACATTGGGGTGATTCCATCTCTCCCTCCTTAGGAGGGACTGATGATGAATTGGTAATGGCAAATTGTGATGTTCAGTTGGAGATGGCAAATTTTGATGAGAGTTGAAAATGGCAAATTTGATTGGTTAGGAGGGAGAGAAGACGAATTTGGTTTATGGGAGGAACGGGGAAGACAGTAGGGACGTTTGTTGATTGGTAAAGTAGATGTTTATGGGTAGTGTTGTGTTTTGTGGATGCAGTAAGGGGTAAGGGAGGGGCCATGTAGGTTACCTGGTGGGGGGGGGGGGGGCGTGCGGTAGGAACGTACCTGTCTCACCTGGTTCCCATGTGCCCCCAGTGTGCATTACCTTGCATTGCGTGCACTTTTGCGCCCTTACCACCTTACTCACTTGTCTTTTCTTTTGTCTCCCACCTCCGAGGATCTGGCTTTGGGGTAGAGAGAGAGGAGAGAGAGGTGCTGGCGCCGCAGTTGTGGGCCTGCACTTTCGCTGCTTGCTGCTGGGATCGATACACCATATGGACCGCAATGTTTGTGGCCACCCACAATGGACCGCAGTTCTTTTGCGGCCAAGCACCACCCGTGGATGGACCTATGGGTCAACGTGGCACCTATGCCAAACAGGTGAACCACTCTTAGTTGGCCCCTGACGGCCACAATACAGAAATGGACGCGGTTGGCGCCTTTCTTGATTTTTTAAAGAAGTAGGAAGGCCAAGTGCACCACACGAAGGCAAGACCAGCGGCAGAACATCGGCCGGCTGCGACACCACCGGTGATTATAAACACTTTATTGGTGCACCGGATGGTGCTGACTGTGTGATGGGGTGGTGCTTTTGGTGCTGGGAAGGGGTGCTCTGCACATTATTAAAGGCCGTAGGCCACAGAGCACTCGTGGGTTGGTGTATCGATGCTGGCATGCGTGCTCTCTCTATGCATAACATCTGCATGTGTTCCTCCAGAAACAGGTCCTGGATCGTAGTGTAAATAGCAGCGTAGTCTTGTAAAAAATGCTCCCTACCGGCTGTATGTTTAGTTTGAGAATTCTTTCCGGATTCGGTTATCCTGTGGGTGTGTTTCTGAGAGGAGAAGGGTGCAACGTCGCAGGGGGACATATTTACTCATTTGTGAATATCTGTAAAACTGTCGCACTCAGGGTAGAGTTAATAGTAGTGGGAACTACATCTGAGTGCCACACTAAACTAGGTAAAAATTTATCGGGTCGGGACGCCCCGAGGGTAGAGAAGGGTGCAATGTTGCGAATATGGAATTTGGCCTCCATATCCGCTTGTAAATATTCCCCTATTTCCCCAATACTCCCCAACTATCCCCAATCCCCCATTCCCTAGTCCCATTGTCTGTAAACAACACTCTGTAGAACCGACCTTCCCCTTTTTCCCCCATTAAATGTCGTGCCCAGGTCCACCGCATCACACGTAGACAACTTTCGGACATCTTGCTAGTTATTCTTAGTCTATGTCAGTTAAGGACTCGTTTCCATTAATTCTGACTCTTCGTTGCACCAGAATGTGATTATATGGCACCAGTAGTGAGTTTAGGACCTTCCCTTGCCTCCTCCCGTCTTCTTCCCCAAACAACAACAACAACAACTACAACTACAACTACAACTACAACAACAATTACAACAACAACTACAACAACGGCGCTGCGCGGAGGAGTGTGCGTCCTCACACCGGCTCGGTTAGCCGCCATTGACGATGCGCTCCGACGGGGTTACCACGAAGGGGCTCCTTGTCAGCCCCTCGTCAAGGGCGGAGCCGGTAACCCCCCCCCCCCAGCACGCACCCAATGAGAAGCAACGTGCCGATTCCATCTGGGGCGGAGCGAACGAGCCGAGGGCGTGTCACTCCCCGCCGGATATACGCGGCCACGTACCGGACGTGACGTGAGATGCGCCCCGAGCTTGAGAAGACAAGAGAGCCACCTCCGAGCGCTGAGAGACCTCCTGCATCTTTTGGGCCGCGCTATCCTGTCCCTGAGCACAAGGTGCACCTTGTGCTGGCCATCGAATACCCGCTTTCCTTGCCATCAATCCCCGTGTGAGTCAGTTTTTGTCCTGTTTATCTGTCGTCTGTCGGGGCTATTATAAGACCGTAATTAAGTGCCTATCTTACTATGCTGTACCTCTCATCCCTGTAATCTGACCTTCCGCCCTAATATAATCTCCTCCGGAGGTCTTGAGAACCGTATCCCTGGTGTCGTGTCATTTTAATCCAGCAGTTGTGTCCTTTTCCTTCATTGATTTAGCATAGCGCGATTTGGTCAACGTCGGGTGGAATCGGGTGAGTTGGGGAAGAATCGGGGCAACTGTTAGGTCGCGGCAATACCACCGCTCGGTAAATAACATCTAAGCCGCGTCCGTAACAATATATATATATATTGTTGCGGATATGGCATTTGGCCTCCATATCCGCTTGTAAATATTCCCCTATTTCCCCAATACTCCCCAACTATCCCCAATCCCCCATTCCCTAGTCCCATTGCCTGTAAATAACACTCTGTAGAACCGACCTTCCCCTTTTTCCCCCATTAAATGTCGTGCCCAGGTCCACCGCATCTCACGTAGACAACTTTCGGACATCTTGCTAGTTATTCTTAGTCTATGTCAGTTAAGGACTCGTTTCCATTAATTCTGACTCTTCGTTGCACCAGAATGTGATTGTATGGCACCAGTAGTGAGTTTAGGACCTCCCCTTACCTCCTCCCATCTTCCCCATGAAACAACAACAACAACAACAACAACAACAACAACAACTACAACAACAGAGGAGATTGGGGGCGGCGCGGCGCGGGGAGTGTGCGTCCTCACTCCGGCGTGGTTAGCCGCGATTGCCCATGCGCTCCACGGGGTTACCACGAAGGGGCTGGCTGTCAGCTCCTCGTCAGGGGCGGAGCCGGTAACCCCCCCGCACCCAATAAGGAGGGCGGAACGATTCCATCTGGGGCGGAGCTAACTCGCCGAGGGCGTGTCACTCCCCGCCGGATATACGCAGCCACTTACCGGACGTGACGTCAGATGCGCCCCCAGCTTGGAGAAAGAAAGTCACCTTCTAGCGCTGAGAGAGACCTCCCGCATCTCTGGACCGGACCGGGTCGATTCTGCCCTGAGCCAAGAGTGCACCTTGAGCCATCGACTACCCGCCTTTCCTTGCCATCAATCCCCGTGTGAGTCAGTTTTTGTCCCGTTTATCTGTCGTCTGTCGGGGCTAATATAAGAGTGTGTCTAAGTGCCTATCTTCCTATGCTGTCCCTCTCATTCCTGTAATCTAACCTTCCGCCATATTATAACCTCCTCCGGAGGTCTTGAGAACCGTATCCCTGGTGTCGCGTCATTTTAATCCCAGCCGTTGTGTCCTTTTCCTTCATTGATCTAGCGTAGCGCGACTCGGCCAAGGTTCGAGTATAATCGGGTAACTTGTGCGGACACGGCGGCCATTCCGCTCGGCCCACCATAACATCAAAGTCGTGTCTGTAACAATTGGTGTCAGGAGTGTCGGATTCGGACCTGGGACTAAATTTATTAGGCCCAAATTTTGGAACACCAATTGTACCACTAGGGTAACAATTGGTGTTGGGAGGTAGAATTCGATCCGGAGCGCGTTTCCCGCGCTCGAAATTATAACGGCGAAATTCGATTGTGTTTTACCAAATATAAAAACCCGAATTTTGAAAGTCGCGCTATGGCAGACCAAGTCGGCTGGGGTCCGGTAGGGGAGAGTGAGGCAGGGTCGGTCCAGGACCAAATTGAGGGACGTGAGGAGAGCGAAGCAGTGAGGGTAGCAGACGCACAAAATAGCGTCGTTGCGCCCGACGTAGCGGGCGTGCAAAATGGCGCCTCGCTGGTCACCGCGCCCGCGACCGTGGCAGCGCCCCTGGTGGATTCGAACCTTTTCCTCCTGCAAATGAGGGCCCTTATGGAACAAATGAGTGAGCGATTAGAAAACCAAATGGGGGTAATGAGGGACGAAGCGAGGGCTCAGAGTGAGCAATTGGGGGTAATGGGAAACCAAATGGGGGTAATGAAGGACGAAGCGAGGAGTACCGGTGAGGGGTTAGACAATAATTTTAAGGGATTAGACAAGAAATTTGGGAAGTTAGACGACAAATTTGAGGGGTTAGACAACGGGATAAAAGAGGTGAAAAATGGGTTAATGGGGGTAGAAAATAGAATGGCTGCCCAGGAGAATCAGATAGAGGGAGTGAAAAATGGGTTAGAGGGGTTAGAAAACAGGATGGAAGGCAAATTGAGGGACATGAGGGACCAAGCGGAAAGGGAAGTTAACCAAATGGGGCAGCAGATAGAGGGGGTCAGAATGGGGGTAGAAACCAAACTGGATGCTCACAGGGAGGAAATGGAGCAGATGAGGGTGGCATCTGGGCAGGAGATGCAAGTGATGGGAGAGGAGATCAGAAGAGGTGTGAGTGAGGAGGTCGGAGGAGTGCGCGAGGAGGTGAGGCACTGTAAGGAGCACATGGAGAAGGAGGTGAGAAAGGGGACTGTAAAGTTACAAGGGGGCATAGAGGACCTGACGCAGGAGGTGGAACAGCTGACGGAGGGACAAAAAGGACTAACGGAGCAGGTTCAAAGGAACACTGCGGTATTAGGAGGGTTAAAAGCGACACAGAAAGAACTAAAAGATGACTTGGTAGCGACGAAGAGGGAATGTCAGATGGTACGTGAGGGACTGACAACGAGGTTGGACGAGGTGATAGAGGTAATGGAGACGACGGACCGGCAGGTGAGGACGCACATGGAAACGGTCAAGGTAGCCTTGGAGGACGAACTTGAGGAGACGTACCGGGGAATAAAAGAGGTGAAGCAGAAATTAGAAGAAGTGGAAGAAGGGGTGAGCGAAATTAAGAAGCGACGGAGAGGGGATAAGAAAGAGATAAAAGAGGAGATAAAAGAATTGGTCCAAAGTCTGTGTTTGGATCGTGATGATGTGCTCATTAACCGGATGAGGGATTCGCAGGTGATGGAGGAGAAGCGAAGAGGAAGAGGACCTGGTGTAAGTGGTGACCAATATGGTCGTGCGTATGATGCGCCAGGGGATTTAATAAGCTTGGGGGTCGAGATAGACCCGGGTGTTCGTGAGAGGCCGTTGGTGAAGTGTGCGACAGGTCTGGTGTGCGAAAGAGGAGGTGTGCGAGAAAGTCCGACTCTGGGGTGTGTGAGGAAAAAGTGCGTGCCAGGGAGTGAGGGTGCTGGCGAGAGTGAGTCGGTCGTAGCGCGTGTGCGAGAGAGCACATGGAAGCGTGGTGTGGTGAGTGTTACAGAGGGTGTGACGGGAGAGTGTGCGCGAGAAAGGTGTGTGACGGACAGGTGCATGGGGAAAGAGTGCGCTGTCAAAGGCAAGGAAGAATGCACACCTGTGGTGAGTGTTACAGAGGGTGTAACGGGAGAGTGTGCGCGAGAAAGGTGTGTGACGGACAGGTGCATGAGGAAAGAGTGTGCTGTCAAGAGTAAGGGTGAGTGCGCTGTCAAGAATGGAGGTGAGAGTAGTGAGAGTGACAAGGAGAGTGAGTTGGTTGTGACAGGTGAGCGAGGATGTACACCTGGGATGGAAGGATGCACACCTGGAATGGTAGAGCGTGAGTGGGAATGCACGCTGGAGTTGGTGGTGAGGCACGTGGTTGGGTGTGCGAATGAGAGCACACCTGTGATTGTCACAGAGGAGGTGACAGAGGAGGGGGCGCGAAGAGGTGTGTTGGTGAGGTGTGCGACCAACGAATGTGTGCCAAAGTGTTCGGTGGTCAGGTGTGTGACCAAGGCTGTGAGTGGAATGGGTGTACCTGGGTGTGCAAGGAAAGGTACGAGGAGCAAGGAACGGGCTGCGGGGTGTAAGCGTCCAGGTGAAGCATCGACGGTAACCGGTTTAGAGGTTAGGTCGACTTTTAGCCGAATCGGGCCCTCGGTGCGTGCCGGGCCTCGCTTGGAACGGCCGCGGCCGTGCTCCACTAGGCGGAGCGGGCGGCTGGATAGGAAGGGTCGTCATGGCGACCACTTTTTGGTGAGGCATTCCGGCAGGGCGAGATCGAGCCATGGGATGGCTCCGTGCCGAGATGGTGCGTGGGATCTCGGCCCGGGTAAACCTCCTTCCCTGCACCGAATGCGGGATGTATCCAGCCGCTGGCACCAAACAACCCGCATTCATTGCTCGGCTTTACGAAGCCGGGCTTTGGACAGGAATTGGCGCACCGAGAGGCATTAGTGAGTAGACTGTGTGATGAGGATAGTGTTTTGGCCCCAAAATTAGAAAAAAACAAAATTTGATGATTGGCAAGGGATTGGCAGTAGTGATTGGCAGATGATGGGTAGTGATTGGCAAATTTTTGATTTGTTGAAATTTGATGTGCAAAATTGGTAGTGAGCGATGGGCCCGGTGGGTAAGGCTGGCATCCCTGCCACCCTTCCCATAGTGGGGCAAATGAGCAATAGCTTATGGGGTGTACGGCAGTGAAAACTAGCCCGGGTGGGTTAGGTTATATTGTAGGGATCTAGCGAAGATGACATTAGGTGACGTTAAGGTTAGGTAGTGACTGATACCTGTAGTGGGGACGCAGGTAGTTTAGTGTGGTTGATGATGACGAGGGAGCGCAATAGTTTAAAGGGACGACTGGGAAGCGCAAGTTTCAGAGGGGAGTAGTTAGATGAGATGATGCTGTGTGAGAATTGAACAGGTGTGATTGCACAGGTGTGCAACTGGACAGGTGTGTGGAGCAGTGTGTGAGTAGTGAGTGTTGTGGATCAGCGCGAATGCGCTTGGGGAGAGAAGGGTGCAGGTGGCACCAGGTGTGAGAGCACAGGTGTGCAGGTACAGGTGTGTGGAGAGAGTTGGAGTAAGTGGTACGGAGTGGTGTGCATGGTGCGAAGGTGTGGATGGGGGAAGAGTGGACCCCTTTCACGAGTACCCGGGGCGGGTAGTGTAAGTGTTAGGTAGAGGGTACAGGTAAATTGTGGTTGGATATTGGCATCTGTGGTGCGGTTGCAGAATGGTGTTGTGAATGGGTGCATTAGTGTTGTGGAAATGGCTGGGCGTGTAGCCTGTTAGTGTGTGTAGTTGGTTGGGCACTCCACCACTGTGAGGATGTCGGCCAGGTGAGGCCGCAGGTGGGCTCCGGGAGCCGTTAGTGTCAGTGGGGCCCGAGGATCCGGAGGACGGACCCGGGTAGCCCAGTGCCAGAGAGGGCACCGAGTGGGGAGAGCGCCAGAGGGCCTTCCCCAGGTAGTTAGGTTAGGGTAAGGAGCAGGTAAGCTCGTAGGCAACTGCAGTGGTGGAGGTGTGCAGGTGGGTAGACCTGTTGGGAGAGCTACACGTCGCGGCCCAGAAATTGTGCGAGGGCACCGGGAGATGAATCGGGGGAGTGAGACCCCAAATTGAAAAGCACCACAGTTTGGCCAATGGGAATTGGTTTTTAGAACCCATAGTGTAAGAGGGCCAATGGGTTGGCCGGAGAAAGACCCCGGGTAGTGTAAAGTTGTTAAAGTCATTTAGGAAATAGTTAGGATTGATGAACCTGTCGCACCATACGCAGCCACTTACCTGTGGTGATGATGACTCCACACCTGTGTTTTCTTTGTTCTGTGTGCAGGAAATGAGAATTGCTGTGTGGATTGATGAGACGCATCACGACGTGGATGAGACATTGGGGTGATTCCATCTCTCCCTCCCTAGGAGGGACTGATGATGAATTGGTAATGGCAAATTTTGATGTTGAGTTGGAGATGGCAAATTTTGATGAGAGTTGAAAATGGCAAATTTGATTGGTTAGGAGGGAGAGAAGACGAATTTGGTTTATGGGAGGAACGGGGAAGACAGTAGGGACGGTTGTTGATTTGTAAAGTAGATGTTTATGGGTAGTGTTGTGTTTTGTGGATACAGCAAGGGGTAAGGGAGGGGCCATGTAGGTTACCTGGTGGGGGGGGGGGGGGGCGTACGGTAGGAACGTACCTGTCTCACCTGGTTCCCATGTGCCCCCAGTGTGCATCATCTTATATTGCGTGCACTTTTGCGCCCTTACCACCTTACTCACTTGTCTGCTTCTTTTGTCTCCCACCTCCGAGGATCTGGTTTTGGGGCAGAGAGAGAGGAGAGAGAGGTGCTGGTTCCGCAGTTGTGGGCCTGCACTTTCGCTGCTTGCTGCCTGGATCGATACACCATATGGACCGCAATGTTGGTGGCCACCCACAATGGACCGCAGTTCTTTTGCGGCCAAGCACCACCCGTGGATGGACCTATGGGTCAACGTGGCACCTATGCCATACAGGTGAACCACTTTTAGTTGACACCACTGAAGGCCACAATACAGAAATGGACGCGGTTGGCGCCTTTCTTTATTTTTGAAAGAAGCCAGAAGGCCAAGTGCACCACACGAAGAGCAAGAGACACCTGCAGGGTTAGGGGTTGTTGAATTTATTTTTATTCATTGAACAATGGTGACTGCACCGGATGGTGCTGACTGTGTGATGGGGTGGTGCTTTTGGTGCTGGGAAGGGGTGCTCTGCACGTTATTAAAGGCCGTAAGGCCACAGAGCACTCGTGGGTTGGTGTATCGATGCTGGCATGCGTGCTCTCTCTCTATGCATAACATCTGCATGTGTTCCTCCAAAAACAGGTCCTGGATCGTAGTGTAAATATCAGCGTAGTCTTGTAAATGATGCTCCCTACCGGCTGTATGTTTAGTTTGCGAATTCTTTCCGCGATTCGGTTATCCTGTGGGCGTGTTTCTGTGAGGAGAAGGGTGCAACGTCGCAGGGGGACATATTTACTCATTTGTGAATATCTGTAAAACTGTCGCACTCAGGGTAGAGTTAATAGTAGAGGGAACTACATCTGAGTGCCACACTAAAATAGGTAAAAATTTATCGGGTCGGGACGCCCCGAGGGTAGAGAAGGGTGCAATGTTGCGGATATGGCATTTGGCCTCCATATCCGCTTGTAAATATTCCCCTATTTCCCCAATACTCCCCAACTATCCCCAATCCCCCATTCCCTAGTCCCATTGCCTGTAAATAACACTCTGTAGAACCGCCCTTCCCCTTTTTCCCCCATTAAATGTCGTGCCCAGGTCCACCGCATCTCACGTAGACAACTTTCGGACATCTTGCTAGTTATTCTTAGTCTATGTCAGTTAAGGACTCGTTTCCATTAATTCTGACTCTTCGTTGCACCAGAATGTGATTGTATGGCACCAGTAGTGAGTTTAGGACCTCCCCTTACCTCCTCCCATCTTCCCCATGAAACAACAACAACAACAACAACAACAACAACTACAACAACAGAGGAGATTGGGGGCGGCGCGGGGAGTGTGCGTCCTCACTCCGGCGTGGTTAGCCGCGATTGCCCATGCGCTCCACGGGGTTACCACGAAGGGGCTGGCTGTCAGCTCCTCGTCAGGGGCGGAGCCGGTAACCCGCCCGCACCCAATAAGGAGGGCGGACCGATTCCATCTGGGGCGGAGCTAACTCGCCGAGGGCGTGTCACTCCCCGCCGGATATACGCAGCCACTTACCGGACGTGACGTCAGATGCGCCCCCAGCTTGGAGAAAGAAAGTCACCTTCTAGCGCTGAGAGAGACCTCCCGCATCTCTGGACCGGACCGGGTCGATTCTGCCCTGAGCCAAGAGTGCACCTTGAGCCATCGACTACCCGCCTTTCCTTGCCATCAATCCCCGTGTGAGTCAGTTTTTGTCCCGTTTATCTGTCGTCTGTCAGGGCTAATATAAGAGTGTGTCTAAGTGCCTATCTTCCTATGCTGTCCCTCTCATTCCTGTAATCTAACCTTCCGCCATATTATAACCTCCTCCGGAGGTCTTGAGAACCGTATCCCTGGTGTCGTGTCATTTTAATCCCAGCCGTTGTGGCCTTTTCCTTCATTGATCTAGCGTAGCGCGACTCGGCCAAGGTTCGAGTATAATCGGGTAACTTGTGCGGACACGGCGGCCATTCCGCTCGGCCCACCATAACATCAAAGTCGTGTCTGTAACAATATATATACGTATATGTATGTATATATATATATGTATATATATATATGTATATATATATATGTATATATATATATATATATATATATATATATATATATATATATAGTTACGGAATCCGGGGGACGGCTCTCCCGTTAGCAAGGGGGGGTTAATCCCCTTGTCCTGTTAAGCTGGCCGTCTCCGCCGGTCCTGGTACTTGTAACGCTCCTTTGCGGGGGGGGGGGGGGATTGATCAGGGTTATTGGTCCAGGTATTAGCCCAAATACCTTTATCAATCCCTCCGCAGAACAGGGAGACAAGTACCGCTCGAATCCCGGACAAGATGGTATTTGGCCGAGCGGTTTAGCAGTCCGGAATCCGGGCCGTTATCAAGGGACTAAACCCGATTATGAAGCGTTGGCCGAAATCGCACCACAGGAATTCAATCAAGAAACCACTAAAGCGATGGGACGAGAAGGAAACCAAATGGATAAGAAAGAACAGATATTTATTATTATTTACACAAACCCAAAGAAGAAGAAGAACGAAGTAATTTACAGTGAAGAGGAAGAAGCAGATACACAGGGCAATTCTTAGCTTATACAGTCTTACTTACTCCCAGGGACAGGACAACACAAACAGACACACGAATGGGGAATTGCAGGTAGGATTGGCTGGAGGGAGAAGAAGGGTCTGTGCAGAACGGCAGGGCTGGAAGGTGCGGCGGGAAAATGCGGCAACGACGTCCGCTCCAGCTCCACGCTGGAAGTGAGCAAACGGTGACTCCACGCACTCGGCTTTGCACCGGCAGCTTTCTCGGCGTCCTCTGCCTCCTGCGTTCTCTGCCTCCTGCGTTCTTTCACGCTCAGCTGCATCACGCACCTCCTTCACAGAACTCTTGATTCGTGCTCCCTCTCTCATCTGGCGGTGGGGGCTTCCCATAACGGGTTATATAGCCACGCCTTCGAACCTTCACGAACCTGCTCGATGTTTCTGGTCACGCCCTACCAAGCCATGCCCACGGATTCCTGGTTCGTCGTAAGGGCTTCCTGGCTCCACCTCTTGATGACGATGGGCGGGCCACGCCCTTCTTCTCCGAGCTGACCGCGTGCGTAATGGAGTCTGAATGCTGTTGGAGATGTAGGGTTGGGCAATCGAAAGGGGGATCTATCTTATTTGATTTGGTGCAACGTAAGATCGACGATTGGACACACAGCCTTATCTGAAACACAGAATAACGATATAACTATGGAGAGGTCCTATGATTGGCTACGTGCTTGTACATGGACTAGCTAAGGTGCGATCATTTCAATTAACAGCCAATTAAGGGGAAATGTACACAGGGGTTATTTATAAGGAATTTTAATACAAAATTTGATAATGTGAAGGTTCTAAAAACTGCAACAATATATATATATATATATATATATATATATATATATATATATATATATATATATATATATATATATACATACATATATACATACATATATACATATATATATATATATATATATATATATATATATATATATATATATATATATATATATATATATATATATATATATATATATATATAATCGTTAGATTAAATAAGACGCGGACGTAGCTTCAGGACGTCGATCTTTAATTGTCGACAAGCTTTCGACCAACAAAGGTCTCTCCTGAGTCTACAAAAACAGCAGGCATGTATATCAGTCAAGTATGTATGGTGATATGTGTGTGAGATGTGTGATGTGTGTAGAAAATGCATACAGAAGGAAGAGCCACGCCAAAGTTCACTCACCAGCCCCAAGTTCAACGGAAGTGACCGTTTGCGTTACAGTTAGGGTGCACGTGCATATACAAATATAGAGATATACATACATAAACACACAAGCATATATTCATATCTCATTTATATTCATATAATATATTTATATATTTATATAAATGACATATAAAGGTAGAATGAATGAATGAATGAATGAATGAAGAATGAATGAACGAATGGGTTACGGTTAACAATTTGATTGGGTTGATGTGGGAACATGCTTTAGTCATCAAAATTTATGCCATGAGGGACTTTTGTCCGAAGTTTGTGTATCCAAAAGGACTCACGTTTCAGAATCGTGGTGTGTGATCGATTTGTGATTGATTCAATGGCAGAGATCTGAATGTCATTTATAGAGTGATCCGGTTGATTAAAGTGTATCGTGTAAGGTAGAGATTTGCCCTGACTGGTGTGGAAGTTATTGATTGTGAAGGTGAAGTTCTATATTGAATTCAATTAACTTCAAAGATTCAAATTCAAAGATTCAATATATTGAATCAATAACTTCCACACCAGTCAGGGCAAATCTCTACCTTACACGATACACTTTAATCAACCGGATCACTCTATAAATGACATTCAGATCTCTGCCATTGAATCAATCACAAATCGATCACACACCACGATTCTGAAACGTGAGTCCTTTTGGATACACAAACTTCGGACAAAAGTCCCTCATGGCATAAATTTTGATGACTAAAGCATGTTCCCACATCAACCCAATCAAATTGTTAACCGTAACCCATTCATTCATTCATTCATTCATTCATCATTCATTCATTCTACCTTTATATGTCATTTATATAAATATATAAATATATTATATGAATATAAATGAGATATGAATATATGCTTGTGTGTTTATGTATGTATATCTCTATATTTGTATATGCACGTGCACCCTAACTGTAACGCAAACGGTCACTTCCGTTGAACTTGGGGCTGGTGAGTGAACTTTGGCGTGGCTCTTCCTTCTGTATGCATTTTCTACACACATCACACATCTCACACACATATCACCATACATACTTGACTGATATACATGCCCGCTGTTTTTGTAGACTCAGAGAGAGACCTTTGTTGGTCGAAAGCTTGTCGACAATTAAAGATCGACGTCCTGAAGCTACGTCCGCGTCTTATTTAATCTAACGATTATTTATTCAATACAAATGAGACGCCCTGCTCGTACTTTGGAGTTTCTACTATTTCTTACAGTTATATATATATATATATATATATATATATATATATATATATATATATATATATATATATATATATATATATATATATATATATATATATATATATATATATATATCCTCTCTGAGGATATCCTGGAGACTCAATAGCTCAGTGGGCTGTCACCGCGTAAGTGATGAGGTTCTTGGGTTCGAGACCTGGTTTGAGTCAGAATTTTTTCACACTAGCCCAACGCAGGAATTTACTTCCTGTTTCTTAAATTGTTAGATGAGTTCATCTTCAATGCACTTTCATACTTACATACACTCACATCCGGGGTCTGCCTAGCAGGCACATAAGACATCGGCCATTATAAAGCTCGCAGTGTTAGTGTGAGAAATCTCTGAGGATATACCGGAGACTCAATAGCTCAGTGTGCTGTCACCGCGTAAGTGATGAGGTTCCTGGGTTGAATCAGAATTTTTTCACACTAGCCCCATGCAGGAATTTACTTCCTGTTTCTTTAAAAAAAAAAAAAAAAAAAAAAAAAAATATATATATATATATATATATATACTCAACATCAAAAGAAACTTATCAAACCTTTAAAAGGACACTCATTGAAATCCTCCACACAAAAATGAAATATTTGAACACAGGTAAAGTTCAGCTATCTTTACGAAACACATGTCAATAAACAAGAGGTTGCCTCAATCACAAAATACAAGAAGCATGAACATCACAAGGGGTGGTGCAACAAAAGTCACAGCACTGCAACACAAAGGCACGCACCTGAATACAGTCAAAACAAAATGACACAGGAATGGACACACCACTCCTAACAGTCAAGGACAGAATTACAACAGTCCTCAATATCGTGTGTGTCCTTCCTGGGCTGTGATGCAGGCTGTACACCTCCGACTCATGCTTTGTACCAGGCGTCTGATGCGGTCCTGGGGAAGTCTGTCCCACTCCTCCTGCATGGTGGTTACCCGTGGTCTTCCTCTTTGTGGACCATCATTCACAGTTCCAGTTTCACCGTAACGCCTGGCCAGGTTGGAAATTACAGGCTGTGAGCAACCAAGACGTTGGGCAATTGTTCGCTGGCTTACACCAGCCTCAAGCATCCCAATTGCCCTTAAACCTTGTTCAGATGTCAGGCGGGGCATCTGAATTTTCTTGTTGTTTTCCCTGGCAGAAGTCTCTAAAGTGACTATAGACAGCAGTAAATTAATGTCTAACCATGAGAACTGAAGGATTTCATTATGAGGGTCATTATTTTAAGGGAGAGATCCCTATACAGAACCACTCAAGCATGCCATTGTTGATCAACCAGGTGATTGAAGCCATTACATTCCCGTTACATAATCAGCCATTACAATTGAAGAAACGTGTTTGTAAAGCTGCACATTTCAAAAAATGAAAGTGATAAGTTTATTTTGATGTTCAGTTTATATATATATATGTATGTATGTATGTATGTGTATATGTATATATATTGTTATGTTTGTTATTGTTATATTGTTATATAAGTTTATTTTGATGTTCAGTTTATATATATATATGTATGTATGTATGTATGTGTATATGTATATATATTGTTATGGCTTTGCAATAAAAGAACACCCCCTCTAATTAATTACACAACAACATGTAGCCTGCATTAGTCAGTTATTACTTATTAAATGTAAAGATTAGCTCCCTTCCCATTGTGTAATAATTAAAACAGATATGCGTTGAGTTAGGCAGGATTCAAACCCTCCTTGTGGTTGAAAGAAGACGTTGGTTTCATGTGCGGGGAGAAACAGTCGACATGATCAACCGCGACAGTAGTCGGTGGGGAATGACCACACGTGGCCAACCTCAGCCAATGGGAGGCCGTGGAACCTTTCAGAAGGAGGTGGGGGTGGGAATGACCGCACGTGACCAACCTCGGCCATTGGGAGGCCGTGGAACCTTCTAGAAGGACATCCCACCCGATAAAGGCCCGTGCTGATTGTACTTCGAGCTCTCTCTCCTCGTTCGTCCTTTAAGCTGGCTGTTCTACATGCTGGTTAGTCCATGCTGCGCTTCTCCTTCGTCCTCGAGCTGGTTCATCTTCCGTGCTGACTTGACCTTCAAGTGACGGATCATCCTCTGTGGTGTCTGCCGGATTGAACCGTGCGCCACGCGCAGGAACTGCCAGAGCCGAGTGATCGTCGGTCCGTCCACCGGTACGACTCTAACCGGTGTGTGATTCACCTCCCGTGTGTGTGCAAGTGTAACAGGTGCCTATGTCGGGATTAGATAGGTATGAATTGTTAAGTCTGCGTCTCGTCCTTTTTCCTTTGCCATTGTATATATAAGATGTGTACATTTTGTTTCCTTTCGACCTGCTCATGTACGTCCTTTCATCCATTGGCCCAGCATTGTTCGAACCAAATTTGACTGCTTGATTAGGTCCGTAGATCACGCAGGGTAATGCCGCGACCCACACCGTGTGATCCCCTCAGCGCACTTGATTGGAATAAGGTGTGGGAACGAGAGTGGTTCAATCCCCGGTCTCCCCAGCCACGTGGTCTCGCAAGATATTCAGGTCGTGACCGAGAACCCTTCGACCCGTGATAGGGAGATTGGCAATTGAAGTTGCTTCACAACCCGTCGACTACGAGTTTCGTCGCGGCCGGCGGCCTGTGGACCCGGTGTCTGAGGGGAACCGGGGACTTCACCCCCCCTTAGTACGTCGACAGAACCGGGATCCGCAACAAAATTGGTGTCAGGAGTGTAGGATTCGGACCTGGGGTATGTTCCACATACCTTAAAATTACGAGCGTGGTAAGATTTTTAAAATTATATTCGGACCATGGCGGGCCAAGACGAGCAGGTTCCGGTGGGTGTAGAAAGTGTGAACTATGAGCATGAGAATTAATTAATGGCCCAGGACCTAAACATACCAATGGACCATGGAGTTTATGAGGGCGCAGCAGGGGGTGGGGATAATGGCATTGCTTCCCGCGGGCCGGCGGCAGTTTTTGAACCCACGGCGCAGGCTCGGTTTGATTATGGATTTGTTCATGACACAATTTAGCGCGTACATGGAGGTGAAAATGGATAAAATGAGCGAAAAATCAAGCTGTGAAATAAAAAATAATGAGGGAAGAATAGGCTGTGAAATGGAAAAAAAAAAAGGTGATCGGATGGATAAAATGGGGGAGGAGATTGGGTGTAAGATGAGCGAGGAAGTCGCGGTGGTGCGTGATGAGGTGAAGGGGTGTGAAATACGCGTCCAGCGAGAGTTGAAGGATAGTGCTGCCAGACTGAATGGGGGAATTGAAGGACTGACGTGAGAGGTAGGGAAACTGACGATGGGACAACAGGAATTAAGGGAACAAGTAAGTAGGAATACCGATGTCATAGGCGGGCTAAAAGCGGCTCAAAAGGAATTAAAAAAGGAAGTTGTGGCAACAAAAAACAAATGTAAAACGGTACATGAAGAGCTGATGAAGAGGGTAGATGATGTAATAGAGACTATAGGAATGAAGGAACAGGAAATTAAAACGCAAATTGAAACGACCAAGGTAACGTTAGAGGAGGAGCTATCGGGAGCGCATCGAGAAATGACAAAAGTTAAAGGAAAAATGGAGGAGGTGGAGAATGAAATTGGTGATATTAAGAAGAGACAAGGGGAGACGGGGAATGAAATGCGGGAAGAATTTATGGAATGCATGCAAGGGTGGGGCTCACAGCGTGATGAAGTACTTGCTAATCAAATAAAAAGGTTACAGGTTCTTGAAGAGAGCTGGGAGAAGGTAAGTCCCGAGGTGAGTGACGATGATTTCGGGAATGTATATGGTACGATCCGGTGTTCGCCGAGCTTGGGAGTAAGGACAGACCCGGGAGTTTCTGGAGGGCTCAGTGTGAGGGGTACGGATGGTACGGAGTATGTGAAAGGAATGTGCGCACTGGTGTGTGTGAGTATGGAATGGTGTGCGAAGTGTAATCCAACAACTCAAGCATCGACACCGACCGGGGTAGTGGTCAGTGGGACAGATAGGGGATGCGAGCCCCAAATAAGTGGTGCACCGTGGGGACCTGAAGGGTTCAGTGCTGCGTCGGTCCTGCAAGGACCGGCATGCGGTATTTGTACCTCTGGTACCCGCACAGTGTCGCTGGCGCCGTATGACAGTAAGAGCTATTTGCGGGCGTATCTGGCCCAGTTCGACCATGTATGTGGAGGTAACGGTTGGGGATCGGACAAAGGTGGGATGCACCTTGTAGCAGCACTGCGTGGCTCGGCGGCTGAGGTCTTCACTGCCCTACCTCTGGGTGCTATCACCCTGTCAGACCTCCATTCGGCCCTAATAAATCGATTTGGTGTGGAAGAACAGAGCGAGCTTGTTAAAGCTCAATTCGCGGTTCGAAAAAGACAACCCCTGGAGGCGATTGTGGAGTTGGTTTACGACATTCGCGGCGCGGTGTGGATAGCGCATGTGGACATGGCAGCATCCTCCCAAGAAAGCTTGGCGCTGGACCACTTTATAAAGGCCTTTCCGGACCCTGAGCTTCGCCAACAGCTCGTCCATGTGGCGGCTGCAGACCCTGAGCCAGGTGGCCGATGCTGCGACCCGTTGGGAAGCGACAAGACCCCTGGCCCGGGGGCGGGCGAGCGCCACGCGGTAGCAGTGAGGCAGGTAGAGCCCATACCCAGTGGCGGGTCCCTGAGAGGGTCCGCCCCTAAAAAGGGGCCCAGACCTGGAGGACATGGTACGGAGACTAGTGGACCAGCGGTTAGTGGGTCTAGACCATGGCAGGCAGCTCCGGCGATTGCACGCGATAGGAAACCACCAAATACCCCAACTCGGATCTACAGGGGGGGGGGGGGTAATTCGGAATTTCCGAGGCACGCACCTTACCAGGTGAGGTGCTACAACGGTGGCCAGTTGGGTCATCATGTGTGGGACTGCAGAGCCCCCCCGCGCAGGGAAGGGCCCCGGCACCTGGGACCACCAACTCCGCCCTGCACGGATCGGATTAGCCGAGGAATCCGTGCATTGCGTTCCTCTCAGCCTGGCCCTAGGTGTAGTGCAGGTAGAGCAGAGGGTGGTGGCCCTCTGCTGGGCCGGTTACTTTGTGTGGCTGTCCCAGGCTGACCCACCGGCTGTTGAGTTGGATGTCAGTCGTGTTGCTATCCTAAATGCTGACCCCCCAATTAACTGTGAACCGCCTTCACATGTGGAAACACAGGCGGTGGTGAACCGGCTGAAAGGGGGCAAAGCTCCTGGGATTTGTGGCATCCATGCTGAGATTCTCAAGGCTGGTGGAAATGCTGTACTTGGGTCATTGCATGCAGTTCTGTGCTCTGTTTGGAGCACAGTCATCATCCCAACTGACTGGAAGAGGGGCCTTGTTGTCCCCCTCTGGAAAGGGAAGGGTGATCACCAAGACTGCAACAACTACCGAGGGGTGTCGCTACTCTCGGTGCCGCGCAAGGTCTTTGCTTGGATCATTCTTGAGAGGGTTTGCAGCCATCTGCTCGAACACCAGCGACCAGAGCAGTCGGGCTTTACACGAAAGAGGTCAATGATTGACCGTATCCTTGCGCTTTGGGTCCTCACGGAAAGCAAGTGAGAGTTTTTCCATGGTCTGCTTGCAGCCCATGTTGATCTCTGCAAAGCGTTCAATTCAGTGAATCGGGATGCGCTCTGGAGGATTATTGGTCTTCGTGGGGTGCCACCAACGCTGATCAATCTGATCTCTGAACTATATTCTGGTACTGAGAATGCTGTGAGGTGTGGTGGCTCAATCTCTGACTTATTTATAGTTGTTACTGGAGTTCGGCAAGGGTGTGTACTGGCTCCCACACTCTTCAGCAATTGTAGGGACTGGATTCTGGGGAGGATAAGGGAGAGGTCAGGATGCGGTGCATCATTGGAGATTGTCAATATCTCTGACCTTGATTTTGCAGATGATGCAGTCATCTTTGCGGAGACGCTGGATATTCTTGCGGGGGCCCTCCGGGCACTGAATAATGAGGCGGAGCCACTGGCATTATGGATTTTGTAGGTCAAAGCCAAGATCCAGGCTTTCAATGACATATTGGATGCTGCTGTCTTGTCTGTGCCTGTTTGTGGTGAAGATGTTGAGGTCACGAAGAGATTCGGTTCCCTTGGCAATGATATTCATTTCTCCACATGTTGTGAGCCTGAGGTTGATAGACGTCTGGGTCGGGCCTGGGGAGTCATGTATTCACTGGATCATGGGGTGTGGTGCTGTCGGTATCTATGCAGGAGGACGAAAGTCAGAGTCTTTATGTCCTTGGTGCTTCCAGTCTTGCTCTACAGATGCGAGACTTGGACCCCTTACCAAGGGCCAGAGAATGAGATCTAACTCCAGTCTCTTTGGAGAATCCTTGGCTATCGCTGGTCGGATTTTGTGTCCAACGAGCGGTTGCTGAGAGAGGCTCAGATGAGATTTGTTTCCTGTATGGTCTGTGAGTGTCAGCTGCGGCTGTATGGACATGTGGCTCGTTTTCCAGACGCTGATCCAGCTTACCAGATACTCTCAGCAAGGGAGCTTCTTGAGTGGAGGAGGCCAATGGGCCGACCACGTGCCTCGTGGTTGCAGCAGGTTGATCAGCATCTCAAGGAGATAGGGATGGGCCAGGCATCGGCCTGGGGATGGCCAGGCGGAGCGACGTGCTGCTTCGGCGCATGCCCCCATACCTGACCTGACCTTTGGAACTCGGTAGTGAGTGTTGCAACCGAGGACAGACGATTTTTACGTGCTTCAGCACTCTGCAATCCCGTTCTGTGAGCTTGTGTGGCCTACCACTTTGCGGCTTAGCTGTTGTTGCTCCTATACGTTTCCACTTCACAATAACAGCAATTGCAGTTGACAAGGGCAGCTCTAGCAGGGCAGAAATTTGACGAACTGACTTGTTGGAAAGGTGGCATCCTATGACGGTGCCACGTTGAAAGTCACTGAGCTCTTCAGTATGGCCCATTCTACTGCCAATGTTTGTCTATGGAGATTGCATGGCCGTGTGCTTGATTTTATATATACCTGTCAGCAATGGGTGTGGCTGAAACAGCCGAATCTACTAATTAGAAGGGGTGTCCGCATACTTTTGGCCATGTAGTATATCTATCTATATATCTGTGCAGCGTCTATCCTGTGTTGTGTTGTGTTGTCATGTCTTGTCTTGTCTTGTCTTGTGTTGTCACTGAACTACTTTCTCAAACTTTTGTGAAATCGTACCAAACGTCTGGTATGCACATATCTCTCCCGTCGGGATGTCCTAATATAAGGGTATTTTTGTTGAAAAAATTTTCAATTTTTTTTTTTTTTTTGGGGAATTTTTTTTTTAAACTTCAATTGTTTATAAAATGTGATATCACGAATATTACAAATACATTTGTACAAAATAATTGTTTGAATTATGATTGGTTTAACTTTAAACCATGACAAAACGGCAACTCGGGTGCAGTCATTTATCTATATATCTACACATCTGGGCAGTGTCTGTGTTGTCACTTAACGACTCCCTCAAACTTTTGTATCCGTGGTTGTGAAGTGTTTTTAATAATGAAGTGTTTTTAATAACGTTGTGGTGGTTTTGAATCACATGGTGGTGAGGTATTTTGAATTATGTGGTGGTGAGGTGTTTTTAAATGATGTGGCGGTGAGGTGTTTGAAAATCACATGGTGGTGAGGTGGTTCGAATTACGTGGTGGTGAGGTGTTTTTAAATGATGTGGCGGTGAGGTGTTTGAAAATCACATGGTGGTGAGGTGGTTCGAATTACGTGGTGGTGAGGTATTTATAATTACGTGGTGGTGAGGTGTTTTTAATTACGTGGTGGTGAGGTATTTATAATTACGTGGTGGTGACGTGTTTTTAATAAGGTGGTGGTGAGGTGTTTTGAATTAGTTGGTGATGAGGTGTTTTGAATTACGTGGTGGTGAGGTGTTTTGAATTACTTGGTGGTGAGGTGTTTTGAATTACTTGGTGGTGAGGTGTTTTGAATTACTTGGTGGTGAGGTGTTTTGAATTACTTGGTGGTGAGGTGTTTTAAATTACTTGGTGGTGAGGTGTTTTAAATTACTTGGTGGTGAGGTGTTTTAAATTACTTGGTGAGGTGTTTTGAATTACTTGGTGGTGAGCTGTTTTAAATTACTTGGTGGTGAGGTGTTTTAAATTACTTGGTGGTGAGGTGTTTTTATTACGTGTTTTATGGCTGTGAGGTGTTTTAAATTACTTGGTGGTGAGGTGTTTTAAATTACTTGGTGGTGAGGTGTTTTATTACGTGTTTTATGGCTGTGAGGTGTTTTGAATTACTTGGTGATGAGGTGTTTTGAATTACTTGGTGGTGAGGTGTTTTTATTACGTGTTTTATGGCTGTGAGGTGTTTTGAATTACGTGGTGGTGAGGTGTTTTGAATTACTTCGTGGTGAGGTGTTTTGAATTACTTGGTGGTGAGGTGTTTTGAATTACGTGGTGGTGAGGTGTAATCGTTCCAAACTTCCAGTCTGCACATACCCCTCCCCTATGTATGTGCTGAGGGGTTCTTTCTTGAAAAAAAAACATTCAACGAAAATCTTGAACCTAATTTGCTTATAAAAATGTAATATCACAAACACAACAAATACATTTGTGCAAAATAATTGTTTGTATTATGATTGGTGGAAATCATGACAACAAAGCAACTCAGGTACAGTCATCATCCTCAGCTAAAATAAGCCCTTTCCTCAGTAACGACGTGTGGTGAGGCGAGCGCAGAGAGCCGAGCCAAGCTAGTGTATATATATATATATATATATATATATATATATATATATATATATATATATATATATATATATATATATATATATATATATATATATATATATACTTTGCAAATAAGTCATGGCTCAGACTTTGGGGGGAAATGTTTCGACTTATTCGCCAAAAAATACGGTATTTTAAAATGCCTTACTTTCCTTACTATTCTGTCAGGAACAACCCATTCATTCTTCTTCTTCATCAAATTCTCCACCTATTCTTTTTCACAAGGCTTATTTTGCAAAACATTTTCTCTCCTAAATACTTTGTTCATCCAGGCTCATCTCATACTTACAGCCCCATTTTCCTCAGTGCCTTCAACGGAAAACATTACCACCCCATTATCACCACCCCATTATCACCACCCCATTATCACCACCCCATTATCACCACCCCATTATCACCACCCCATTATCACCACCCTATTATCACCACCCCATTATCACCACCCCATTATCACCACCCCATTATCACCACCCCATTATCACCACCCCATTATCACCACCTCATTATCACCACCCCATTATCACCACCCCATTATCACCACCCCATTATCACCACCCCATTATCACCACCCCATTATCACCACCCCATTATCACCACCCCATTATCACCACCCCATTATCACCACCCCATTATCACCACCCCATTATCACCACCCCATTATCACCACCCCATTATCACCACCGCATTATCACCACCCCATTATCACCACCGCATTATCACCACCCCATTATCACCACCCCATTATCACCACCCCATTATCACCACCCCATTATCACCACCCCATTATCACCACCCCATTATCACCACCCCATTATCACCACCCCATTATCACCACCCCATTATCACCACCCCATTATCACCACCCCATTATCACCACCCCATTATCACCACCCCATTATCACCACCCCATTATCACCACCCCATTATCACCACCCCATTATCACCACCGCATTATCACCACCCCATTATCACCACCCCATTATCACCACCCCATTATCACCACCCCATTATCACCACCCCATTATCACCACCCCATTATCACCACCCCATTATCACCACCCCATTATCACCACCCCATTATCACCACCCCATTATCACCACCCCATTATCACCACCCCATTATCACCACCCCATTATCACCACCCCATTATCACCACCGCATTATCACCACCGCATTATCACCACCCCATTATCACCACCCCATTATCACCACCCCATTATCACCACCCCATTATCACCACCCCATTATCACCACCCCATTATCACCACCCCATTATCACCACCCCATTATCACCACCCCATTATCACCACCCCATTATCACCACCCCATTATCACCACCCCATTATCACCACCCCATTATCACCACCCCATTATCACCACCCCATTATCACCACCCCATTATCACCACCCCATTATCACCACCCCATTATCACCACCCCATTATCACCACCGCATTATCACCACCCCATTATCACCACCCCATTATCACCACCCCATTATCACCACCCCATTATCACCACCCCATTATCACCACCCCATTATCACCACCCCATTATCACCACCCCATTATCACCACCCCATTATCACCACCCCATTATCACCACCCCATTATCACCACCCCATTATCACCACCCCATTATCACCACCCCATTATCACCACCCCATTATCACCACCCCATTATCACCACCCCATTATCACCACCCCATTATCATCACCCCATTATCACCACCCCATTATCACCACCCCATTATCACCACCCCATTATCACCACCCCATTATCACCACCGCATTATCACCACCGCATTATCACCACCCCATTATCACCACCCCATTATCACCACCCCATTATCACCACCACATTATCACCACCACATTATCACCACCCCATTATCACCACCCCATTATCACCACCCCATTATCACCACCCCATTATCACCACCCCATTATCACCACCCCATTATCACCACCCCATTATCACCACCCCATTATCACCACCCCATTATCACCACCCCATTATCACCACCCCATTATCACCACCCCATTATCACCACCCCATTATCACCACCCCATTATCACCACCCCATTATCACCACCCCATTATCACCACCCCATTATCACCACCCCATTATCACCACCCCATTATCACCACCCCATTATCACCACCCCATTATCACCACCCCATTATCACCACCCCATTATCACCACCCCATTATCACCACCCCATTATCACCACCGCATTATCACCACCGCATTATCACCACCCCATTATCACCACCCCATTATCACCACCCCATTATCACCACCCCATTATCACCACCACATTATCACCACCCCATTATCACCACCCCATTATCACCACCCCATTATCACCACCCCATTATCACCACCCCATTATCACCACCCCATTATCACCACCCCATTATCACCACCCCATTATCACCACCCCATTATCACCACCCCATTATCACCACCCCATTATCACCACCCCATTATCACCACCCCATTATCACCACCCCATTATCACCACCCCATTATCACCACCACATTATCACCACCCCATTATCACCACCCCATTATCACCACCCCATTATCACCACCCCATTATCACCACCCCATTATCACCACCCCATTATCACCACCCCATTATCACCACCCCATTATCACCACCCCATTATCACCACCCCATTATCACCACCCCATTATCACCACCCCATTATCACCACCCCATTATCACCACCCCATTATCACCACCCCATTATTACCACCTATGAGGTCTGTCACCGTATATCCAGTTTAGGAACCCTGAGAAGGCCATTTTGCAGAAGCTGTGTATACACGGCAGACAATTATTCCCCTTCAAGTGTACGATTGGTGTCAAACCCCTCCAAGTCAGTACCCTTCCGCTCCCTTCTCCCCATCTGCTCCCGCTCGTTCCACCCCCTCGCTGCCCTTCCTTCGACTCACCCCTTTCTGCTTTCCCCTAATCCCACCCCCATTCGCCCCCCCCCCCCTCCCCCACCCAGCCCTTCCTTCACGATGTCTCGCTCACCTCTCCCCCCAGGTACTATACTCTATTAGAGAGTGTCAGGTGCTGCCAAAGCAGTTTCTTGGCAAGGATTATACTGGGTGGTTTGTCATTGACTTCCAGGACAGGAATTTGGAATTTGTTCAGGGTGCCGATGACAGTTCACCTATTCCTTGCGAAGGGCACCATGGGATCTTTAACGTCCACCAAGTAATTCCGACAGATGGGCCGCCCAGTGTAAGCTCCATCCAAGGGACATTGATGCATCACCTCATCACATTGATGCATCACCAGGATGGCAGTTTATAGCTGGGTCAGAATTCCAACCCGGGCTAGATGACTCCGAGCGAGTGTGCGTACCTCTAGGCCTTCCTGCCAGCTTGTAAAAAAAAAAAGAAAAAGTCATTCTAATTGCAGTTTGTACTCCCAACACCGTTACAGACTGTTGCAGTGTGCCATGGCATTGAAAGGATAACACGCGCCGTGGAGCAACGAAATAATAACACGCATCGCGATGCGCAATGCCCAACGCCCTTGTTTAATTTTACGTGCAAAAGGAAGACCGATATTCATATCACAGCCAATGCCTTTCAAGGATCATTTATCTCGGCTGGATGCAGGGCTTTGACTTATAGCGGAGGAGTATTGAAACGCAGCAATGCCCCTCGTTGTAGTTCGATCATTTTGTGGATTTGGTAATTGGAATTTGGAAAGCTTATCAGCACAAAATGGCTTACTCTTAATACAAAGGAACGGTACGTCCATCAGCAAACGCCAGGAGACAGAACGCCTGGTTTAACATCATTGTGAAGGATGCAGCACCCTGTTTGCGGAGCGCTCGGGATGACGAGTCAGGAATACCAAACTTGGACTAGTTATCCTGTTAACAACGAAGCTCTTCCATCAATGCAAGACTTGTTTTGATTAGCTTCCCTAGATTCAAACACCGAGCGAACTAGGAGACAGGATGCATTAAATTAACATGCACGGTCCGTGCGCCCGAGGATAAACCCACCTTTGCCAATAAGGCTGGAAAATATGATCGTGTTTTCCCATAAAGACAACTGGGTTTTTTGACTGAATAATTGAGAATATTTTAGTTTTTGTCAGCTTCTCTTGGTCATTGGCCTTGGATATACAAGTGCAGGACAAACCCATCAGGCTCTGGTCACTTGGGACCTACGATGGTGAAGATGTATGAAATCCTTGTCATATTCCACACTCCAGTCCCGCATCACACTCACTCCAGAAATGGTGGAATTGTCATTCCAAAACGCGTCATTAATATCTGAATGCAGCAACAAAAATGGTGGATCACTATCCCAAAGTACTTTCGGGGATGCTACCTTGCCTCGCAATGACGTCAGAGCTCTTAATCCATGCCGGATGAATATTCCATGGAAAATTATTCCCCAATCTGCAGCCTAAACCGAGTCCACGATGAATATGCAGTACGAAGATTAATGAGATTTCTACTTTTACACAAACCCTACCATCTGCCTTAAATAATGTGAAATTAGATTTGGCAGAACACAGGACTTTCTTTGTTTGGTGCAAAGCACAATTTGAGCAGGTCTTGTTCTATTTTTTGATCTTGTTAAGGGATGCCCGACCACCGATGCCAATTTTATATACAAGACCCGACACATTGCACCTGTGGATGTCATGTTGTCCACCAATAAACATTTCCATGATTTATACGAGTGTTGCGCGTTTGAATTTTGATGTGAATTCATCGTTGCTCTTCTTGTGCCTCGTGTTATTATCGGGGATTTATTTTCTCCAGTTTTTCCATCTCACTTGCATTTGACAGATTACTGTGTTGTAAAGTAAGGTGGGGGCAAGATGGCCCTGGCAGTAAAGGTGAGGTGATATCCGACACCCTACACCACAGTTTCACCTGAACGCCCTCACTGGAGTTCTCTCTGCTTGGCAGTATTGTAGGTAATTTCAAATTGAAAATAATCAGTACACTGGACAAATGGGCTGAGTAGTATATCTTTTTCATACATATATATAGGTATGGTGTTTGAAGTTTGGATTGATGCCACGAGTATTGTGGCCATTGATGATGTATGATATTGCGATTGGGCATATAGAGAGGATGGAGGTTGTGGTGAGTGGGTTTGTGAGGAGGTGGTTGGGAGTGCCACGCTGTTTGACGAACATTGCCTTTTATGGTCAGGGTGGAAAACTCCAGTTTCCCTTGACATCATTAACCGAGGAGTTTAAGGTGGTGAGGGTGCGGGAGTTCATGATGTTGCGGGATTCAAGTGATGCGGTGGTAAAGAATGCTCTCCCAGAGAAGAAGGGAAGTCGGAAGTGGAATGCAAGAGCAGAGGTGGATGAGATGGAGGAGCGGTTGCAATAGGAGGAGGTCATGGGGATGGTACATCACGGGAAGCAAGGCTTGGGGTGGATGGAGCATGAGCGATGGGGAAAGGCATGTGTGAAAGAGAGGAGGAAGATGGTTGAGAGGGAGGTGAGAAGAAAGGAAGAGGATGGGAGATATGTGAAAGCAGTCGGTCAGGCACAGCAAAGTGCTTGGACTAGGTGGGAAGGTGTGCGGGTGAGGCTGTTGAAGTGGCAAGAGATTTGGAGGATGGAGCCAATATTGTTGAATTTCCTGTTGCGGGCAACGTATGATGTGCTTCCGTCACCAATAAACTTGAGATTGTGGGGGTTGTTGCAGGAGGAGAGATGTTATTTGTGTGGAGGTGTGGGAACGGTGCAGCAGGCACTGAGGGCATATTCAGTAGCATTGGCAGCAGGACAATACAGGTGGCGACATGATCAGGTGCTGGCGGTGGTGGTGCAGATGGTGCAACAAGAGGTGCTGAGGTCGAGAGAAAGAAGAGTGGAGAAGGAGACTGATGGGGGAGAGGTGTGGTTTGTCAAACAAGGCCAAGTGGTAAGAGGTGGAAAGAGGAGGAGGCGGAAAGCAAGAGGGCTGTCAGATGCTTGTAATTGGCAGGTGGTGGAAGACCTAAAGCCACAATTTGTATTCCCAGAGGAGATCTGTGTGACAAGGTTGCGGCCTGACATTGTCATTTGGTCAGGTGCAACAAGACAGGTCATCTTAGGGGAATTGTCGGTACCTTGGGAAGAGAATATGGAGGAGGTGCACGAGAGGAAGAGAGGAAAGTACACTGAGCTGGAGGCAGAGTGCCGGGAGAAGGGTTGGCGAGTTTTGTGTCAGCCATTTGAGGTGGGGTGTAGAGGGTATATTGGCAATTCCTTTTCTGCATTTCTTGCTAGGCTGGGAGTGTATGGGACAGAAAGAAGGAGGATGTGTGACAAGGTGGCCCAGGTTGCCTTGAAAGGCTCATTTTGGATATGGAGGAAGTTTATGGGGGCACGTCGAATGGTGTAGGTTGGTTGTGTGTGGTTTTTTTTTTTTTGTTACTATTATTATTTCGTATTTTGTGTAAGTGAGTGAGTGGGTGAGGGTGTGTGTTTTTGAATTATTTTTTGCATGAGTGTGTGTTTTTGTATGTTGAGTGGTGTATGTTGTAAGGGTAGGTGGTTGGTGTTGTGTGTGTGTGTGTGTGTGTGTGTGTGTGTGTGTGTGTGTGTGTGTGTGTGTGTGTGTGTGTGTGTGTTTGCATATGTATATTGTCGCGTGACTCTCCCTCGGTTAAGACCGGGGAAATCGCGAATGGCAATCAAGCGTTAATGAGGCGACGATCAATGGCGGACTTCACTCCATATGCGCGGGAGGGCAAAAGGAAAGAAGAAGAAGAAGCGGGATTTAACTGACTGTCCACGCGCAGTCTTCAACCTCCGAAAAGTAACTCACAAAAACCCGATTTATGGTACAAAAATAAACGCGGCTTTATTGCCGGACCCGATACAAAGAAACGCGCTGGTAAATAAATAATATTCCTAAATCGGGACGTCCCCACACCTCACTTCAAATACAAGCACAGGGGAATAATTAATCAAATCAATCGTTGTGTTCTGTGGGTGCGGGCTTATCTCCGTCTAGCTGAGGTGTGTCAGGGTTCGTCAGGTATCGTCGGCTCCAAGCGCACAAGCCCGCTGCGGGTCCGATATTGGCGGGAAGTAGGCCTCGTTACGCCCTTGTTCGCACACTGCTGGGCCAACGTACGCCGCTGCACGGCAAGCCTCGCGTCCCCGCGCGATCGCTCACGAGGTCCCCGTGCGTGGATGCAGGGTAAGAGGATCGTCAATGCTCCAACGTCTTTCCAACGTCCAACAAACAAGGGTCCAACGGAAAGAGAAGGTAATAAGGGAAGAGAGGTCCGGGCAGGAAGGAATCCAAAGACGAGAAGCGGGAAATGTCGGCCAGCGAGTGGTTTTACTGGTCATTTCGTGACGTCAGCTCTCTTCCCCTCCAACCAGTGCGTCGCTTCTTGCTGGTCTTTCGCACCCTCCTCTCTGATTGGCCGAGCGCTTTGCGCCTCTGGTGTTACGTCATCGGTCTGTGGCCAGTCAGTGAGGCACGTCCTTCACCTTCCTTACACTTCCAATCCGCGACCTGGTTATTACTTGCCCCTCCCCCCTGTCAATCACGAGTCCTTCTGGGCGTGGTCATTGCCTGCCTGATCGATGTTCCATCTCCATGCTGGCGTAATGCGCGGCCGCTTCCGGTCTGTTCTTCCATCAGTTCCATTGTTATTGTGGCGGTGTGGGATTAATTAATGTGTGCGCTAATGGGTCTATGGGTGCGTTGCCATACGGGACACTGGCTAGCTCACAGGTTTCACACACCGGGGAATTAGCATAATCCCGACAACTACTTAGCACAAAGCTATCCTCGTATGACCACAAAGATACACTTAATCCAAACGAACCGCCTAAACAAAATTACAGGTGAGGATTCCCTATCACGACAGCCGGAGCATAACACCTACGCAGATCTACCTGGATCTATATATGCCCCACCAATAATTCATAACAATGTGTGTGTGTGTGTGTGTGTGTGTATGTGTGTATGTGTGTGTGTGTGTGTTTTCATAGGTGTGTGTGTATGCGTGTGTGCATGTGGTTTTATTTTTCATAAAAAAAAAAAGATTTGGTTATTCTGTTCCCTTGTCCTTGTCTGACCTTTTTCGAATCCTCAATGGCATTTGTTACTACTTCACTGTGTATGGGATTCTTGACTTTGTAATTAGGGTTACAAGGCAATTAGGACATTTTGCCCATCGTGGTTGCTCCACACTGACACTCCCACCTACTCGGGCACACACTGACCTAATCTTGTCTAAACATACGCTGGGACATTCGATTCAACATGCACATTGGAGCCAGCATACCAACATTCATTCGAAGGGCGGTGTGCTCTGAGATGCAGCACCCCGTTGGCACTAAAGCAGAGGAACCCTCTTTGATTATCTTTAATAAATTTTCCTCCGGTTCCATTCCACATGGGAACAAATCCTGAAGCAGACAGTTCGCAAGCGGCACACGCCATTCTGTGCATTGGTGTTCTTCGAGCAGGACAAGATGGCGGTTAGAAAAGCGTGACACCACCCGGGCCGTGACGGACGATTTCTGAGAGAGGTGCTTAGTCAGAAAGATTTTGCATCACAGGTCACTGGGCAGGCGAAATTTATTCATCACCAAAATGCTTCTCTGACAGATCGAATTATTCTCATCGTTCTTCATAAGAGGACAAATGGGGCTGAGTGTTTGTGGGCAATGGCGAGCACGATGAGGTTAAGGGGAAGGGAGGGGGAAACAGTTCACCTACCCAGGCAATTATATCGGGTTCAGCGGGATTCAGGCAGCAGAGAATATTAAAATGATACATGGCTGCTTCGCCTTGGACACAGAAAGATTCATTACTGGTGGACAGGAATTGGATTTCCGACATCGTGTGACAAAACGTCGTGTGGAAGGAAGACGGAGGAAGAACATGCGAGGCCGGAGTCAACATGGAGGACGAGTTGTGATGTTACATTATGTCGGACATAACAGGGGGTGGGGATCTTTCTCAGACGAAAGGAAGATGGACGATGAGGCCACGGGGATTCGTGAAGCAGGTGTACTGACATTAACAGACGGAACTGTTATTTTTTTTGCAGAGGGCCGTATTTTCATTACGCACGCTTCCATTACATGCTCCATCTACATTTCCTCTCCTTCTCTTCGCCCCTTTACTCCTATCTCCTCAGATCATCCTTTCCGCACTAATTCCCATACAAGTATCCTTCTTCCTCTTCATCCCAATCCTTCCTCATCTCCTACCATTTTACACCTCACACCCTGCACTGCACCCCCAGCCCACATCATTTTACACCCAATTTAATACTTCAACTGAATAAACCCTTATTTTATTCCACTTCCGAAAAATTAACCGCCGACTAAAACTGATCATCTATGAAAACAGCCTTTTGTGCTCTACTGTGACACCATTTGTCCCAGTCTCCCCCATTAGGCCGTCCATGGTTTATTTTCAGATGTGATTCTTCGCAGATGTTTCCTTTCGTGATTCCATCGCCCAGTGGAGATGCCACCTGTACTCCGCCGCGTTCCATTTGTTTGGGAATAAACGACACGTGCTTTTATTGGCTTGGGTTCATGATGTTCATGAGGAAAGACAAAACGTCGTGTTTAAGCAACCCTTTTTGTTCTCATAGCATCACAGACTTCTGCTGTTTGAGTTGCATGTCCTGACACTGCGGCTACACCTGTACCTCGTCTCCAAGAAATATCTTCCCTGCCTCAGTAATTTGGAGGAAAATCACTCCAGGCCCTGGACTCAACGCAGTGCGACACAAGGTGATCTTGGTGGCAACGGATGACGAGCGGATCTGTTCTGAGGAGGCGGGATAAAATTTGGTGGCCCAAGGTGATATTGGGGGCAATGGACGACGAGCAGATCTGTTCGGAGGAGGCGGGATAAAATGTGGTGTCCCAAGGTGATCTTGGTGGCAATGGACGACGAGCAGATCTGTTCAGAGGAGGCGGCATAAAATTTGGTGGCCCAAGGTGATCTTGGTGGCAATGGACGACGAGCAGATCTGTTCGGAGGAGGCGGCATAAAATTTGGTGGCCCAAGGTGATCTTGGTGGCAATGGATGACGAGCAGATCTGTTCGGAGGAGGCGGAATAAAATTTGGTGGCCCAATGTGATCTTGGTGGCAATGGGTGACGAGCAGATCTGTTCGGAGGAGGCGGCATAAAATTTGGTGACCCAAGGTGATCTTGGTGGCAATGGACGACGAGCAGATCTGTTCGGAGGAGGCGTCATAATATTTGGTGGCCCAAGGTGATCTTGGTGGCAATGGACGACGAGCAGATCTGTTCGGAGGAGGCGGCATAAAATTTGGTGGCCCAAGGTGATCTTGGTGGCAATGGACGACGAGCAGATCTGTTTGGAGGAGGCGGAATAAAATTTGGTGGCCCAATGTGATCTTGGTGGCAATGGGTGACGAGCAGATCTGTTCGGAGGAGGCGGCATAAAATTTGGTGACCCAAGGTGATCTTGGTGGCAATGGACGACGATCAGATCTGTTCGGAGGAGGCGGGATAAAATTTGGTGGCCCAAGGTGGTCTTGGTGGCAATGGACGACGAGCGGATCTGTTCGGAGGAGGCGGGATAAAATTTGGTGGCCCAAGGTGATCTTGGTGGCAATGGACGACAAGCGGATCTGTTCAGAGGGGGCGGGATAAAATTTGGCGGCCCAAGGTGATCTTGGTGGCAATGGGTGATGTGCGGCTCTGTTCGGAGGAGGCGGCATAAAATTTGGTGGCCCAATGTGATCTTGGCGGCAATGGGCGACGAGCAGATCTGTTCGGAGGAGGCGGCATAAAATTTGGTGACCCAAGGTGATCTTGGTGGCAATGGATGACGAGCAGATCTGTTCAGAGGAGGCGTCATAATATTTGGTGGCCCAAGGTGATCTTGGTGGCAATGGACGACGAGCAGATCTGTTCGGAGGAGGCGGGATAAAATTTGGTGGCCCAAGGTGGTCTTGGTGGCAATGGATGACGAGCGGATCTGTTCGGAGGAGGTGGGATAAAATATGGTGGCCCAAGGTGGGCTTGGTGGCAATGGACGATGAGCTGATCTGTTCGGAGGAGGCGGGATAAAATTTGGTGGCCCAAGTTGATCTTGGTGGCAATGGACGACGAGCAGATCTGTTCGGAGGAGGCGGAATAAAATTTGGCGGCCCAAGGTGATCTTGGTGGCAACGGACGACGAGCAGATCTGTTGGGAGGAGGCGGGATAAAATTTGGTGGCCCAGGGTGATCTTGGTGGCAATGGATGATGAGCAGGACTGTTTGGAGGATGCGGATAATAAAATTTGGTGGCCCAAGTTGATCTTGGTGGCAATGGACGATGAGCAGGACTGTTCGGAGGAGGCGGAATAAAATTTGGTGGCCCAAGGTGATCTTGGTGGCAATGGACGATGAGCAGATCTGTTCTGAGGAGGCGGGATAAAATTTGGCTTGCCAAGGTGATCTTGGTGGCAATGGATGACGAGCAGATCTGTTCGGAGGAGGCGGGATCAAATTTGGTGACCCAAAGTGATCTTGGTGGAAATGGACGATGAGCAGGACTGTTCGGAGGAGGCGGGATAAATTTGGTGGCCCACGGTGATCTTAGTGGCAATGGACGATGGGCGGGACTGTTCTGAGGAGGCGGGATAAAATTTGGCTTGCCAAGGTGATCTTGGTGGCAATGGACGACGAGCGGATCTGTTCGGAGGAGGCGGGATCAAATTTGGTGACCCAAGGTGGTCTTGGTGGCAATGGACGAAGAGCAGATCTGTTCGGAGGAGGCGGGATAAAATTTGGCGGCCCAAGGTGATCTTGGTGGCCATGGATGACGAGCAGATCTGTTCTGAGGAGGCGGGATAAAATTTGGTGGCCCAAGGTGATCTTGGTGGCAACGGACGATGAGCAGATCTGTTGGGAGGAGGCGGGATAAAATTTGGCGGCCCAAGATGATCTTGGTGGCAACGGACAATGAGCAGATCTGTTAGGAGGAGGCGGGATAAAATTTGGTGGCCCAGGGTGATCTTGGTGGAAATCGACGATGAGCAGGACTGTTCGGAGGAGGCGGAATAAAATTTGGTGGCCCAAGGTGATCTTGGTGGCAATGGCCGATGAGCAGATCTGTTCTGAGGAGGCGGGATAAAATTTGGCTTGCCAAGGTGATCTTGGTGGCAATGGACGACGAGCGGATCTGTTCGGAGGAGGCGGGATTAAATTTGGTGACCCAAGGTGATCTTGGTGGCAATGGACGACGAGCGGATCTGTTCGGAGGAGGCGGGATAAAATTTGGCGGACCAAGGTGATCTTGGTGGCAACGGATGACGAGCAGATCTGTTCTGAGGAGGCGGGATAAAATTTGGTGGCCCAAGGTAATCTTGGTGGCAACGGATGACGAGCAGATCTGTTAGGATGAGGCGGGATAAAATTTGGCAGCCCAAGGTGATCTTGGTGGCAACGGACGAAGAGCAGATGTGTTCTGAGGAGGCAAGATAAAATTTGGTGGCCCAAGGTGATCTTGGTGGCAACGGACGACGAGCAGATCTGTTGGGAGGAGGCGCTTAAAATTTGGCGGCCCAAGGTGATCTTGGTGGCAATGGACGACGAGCAGATCTGTTGGGAGGAGGCGGGATAAAATTTGGCGGCCCAAGGTGATCTTGGTGGCAACGGACGACGAGCAGATCTGTTGGGAGGAGGCGGGATAAAATTTGGTGGCCCAGGGTGATCTTGGTGGCAATGGACGATGAGCAGGACTGTTCGGAGGAGGCGGAATAAAATTTGGTGGCCCAAGGTGATCTTGGTGGCAATGGACGATGAGCAGGACTGTTCGGAGGAGGCGGGATAAGATTTGGTGGCCCAAGGTGATCTTGGTGGCAACAGACGATGAGCAGATCTGTTCTGAGCAGGCGGGATAAAATTTGGCTTGCCAAGGTGATCTTGGTGGCAATGGACGATGAGCGGATCTGTTCGGAGGAGGCGGGATCAAATTTGGTGACCCAAGGTGATCTTGGCGGCAATGGACGACGAGCAGATCTGTTCAGAGGAGGCGGGATAAAATTTTGCGGCCCAAGGTGATCTTGGTGGCAACGGACGACGAGCAGATGTGTTCTGAGGAGGCGGGATAAAATTTGGTGGCCCAAGGTGATCTTGGTGGCAATGGACGATGGGCAGGACTGTTCGGAGTAGGCGAGATGAAATTTGGTGACCCAAAGTGATCTTGGTGGCAATGGCCGATGAGCAGATCCGTTCTGAGGAGGCGGGATAAAATTTGGCTTGCCAAGGTGATCTTGGTGGCAATGGATGACGAGGGGATCTGTTCGGAGGAGGCGGGATCAAATTTGGTGACCCAAGATGGACTTGGTGGCAATGGACGACGAGCAGATCTGTTCGGAGGAGGCGGGATAAAATTTGGTGGCCCAAGGTGATCTTGGTGGCAACGGACGACGAGCAGATCTGTTCTGAGGAGGCGGGATAAAATTTGGTGGCCCAAGGTGATCTTGGTGGCAACGGACGACGAGCAGATCTGTTGGGAGGAGGCAGGATAAAATTTAGCGGCCCAATGTGATCTTGGTGGCAACGGACGACGAGCAGATCTGTTGGGAGGAGGCGGGATAAAATTTGGTGGCCCAGGGTGATCTTGGTGGCAATGGACGATGAGCAGGACTGTTCGGAGGAGGCGGAATAAAATTTGGTGGCCCAAGGTGATCTTGGGGGCAACGGACGACGAGCAGATCTGTTGGGATGAGGCGGGATAAAATCTGGCAGCCCAAGGTGATCTTGGTGGCAACGCAGGACGAGCAGATCTGTTCTGAGGAGGCAAGATAAAATTTGGTGGCCCAAGGTGATCTTGGTGGCAACGGACGATGAGCAGAACTGTTCGGAGGAGGCGGGATAAAATTTGGCGGCCCAAGGTGATCCAGGTGGCAATGGACGACGAGCGGATCTGTTCGGAGGAGGCGGGATAAAATTTGGCGGCCCAAGGTGATCTTGGTGGCAACGGACGACGAGCAGATCTGTTGGGAGGAGGTGGGATAAATTTTGGTGGCCCAGGGTGATCTTGGTGGCAGTGGACGATGAGCAGGACTGTTCGGAGGAGGCGGAATAAAATTTGGTGGCCCAAGGTGATCTTGGTGGCAATGGACGATGAGCGGATCTGTTCGGAGGAGGCGGAATAAAATTTGGCGGCCCAAGGTGATCTTGGTGCCAACGGACAACGAGCAGATCTGTTGGGAGGAGGTGGGATAAAATTTGGTGGCCCAGGGTGATCTTGGTGGCAATGGACGATGAACAGGACTGTTAGGAGGAGGCGGAATAAAATTTGGTGGCCCAAGGTGATCTTGGTGGCAATGGACGATGAGCAGGACTGTTCGGAGGAGGGGGAAAAACATTTGGTGGCCCAAGGTGATCTTGGTGGCAATTGCTGATGAGCAGAGCTGTTCTGAGGAGGTGGGATAAAATTTGGCTTGCCAAGGTGATCTTGGTGGCAATGGACGACGAGCGGATCTGTTCGGACGAGGCAGGATAAAATTTGGCAGCCTAAGGTGATCTTGGTGGCAACGGACGACGAGCAGATCTGTTCTGAGGAGGCGGGATAAAATTTGGTGGCACAAGGTGATCTTGGTGGCAACGGACGACGAGCAGATCTGTTCTGAGGAGGCGGGATAAAATTTGGTGGCCCAAGGTGATCTTGGTGGCAATGCACGATGAGCAGGATTGTTCGGAGGAGGCGGGATAAATTTGGTGGCCCAAGGTGATCTTGGTGGCAATGGACGATGGGCGGGACTGTTTGGAGGCGGCGGGATAAAATTTGGTGGCCCAAGGTGATCTTGGTGGCATTGGACGACGAGTGGATCTGTTCGGAGGAGGCAGAATAAAATTTGGCTGGCCAAGGTGATCTTGGTGGCAATGGACGACGAGCGGATCTGTTTGGAGGAGGCGGGATAAAATTTGGCGGGACCAAGGTGATCTTGGTGGCAATGGACGACGAACAGATCTGTTCGGAGGAGGCGGAATAAAATTTGGTGGCCCAAGGTGATCTTGGTGGCAATGGACGACGAGCGGATCTGTTCGGAGGAGGTGGGATAAATTTGGTGGCCCAAGGTGATCTTGGTGGGAATGTACGACTGTGAGACTGGGTGCACCAGGGAGAAAACGATGCTTGAACTGGTGAATTAGGACGTTCTCGGCCGGATGAGCTGCCAGACTGACGCGAGGTTTGAAGTCTGCCAGGCGCAAACTGTCCCACCGCTCACCGCAGCTCCTTTATCATTGTGTTCAAGCAGCTGTCGTGGGTTGGACGGCACAGGGTTACACATCGGAATATCCAGACGACCGTCAGGCTGCGGTTATTGCTGCTGTGACAGCAGCTCAAAGTGCAGTCAAATGTCAATCCACCATCTCCGGCAGATTTATAGCCTTGAAACGTACCAACAAGCTCTTATGATAAATCACCCTTTCACATCATCGCATAATAGGTCATTGGTTTGAAATCCGCAAGGAGAATTCCCTGCTCTGAAATCCAACAAGCTAATGTCCCAAGAAAGCTTTGCGGATCGAGCAAAGCAAAGGCAACTTAAGCCAGCTATATCATTTGCTTCCAGTAAACATTGACTATTTCACTGGATTATTCTAATAGGCGTGTTGCTACAATTTGTGAAATTCCGATTTGAGCCTGTTGTGAAGTGCGACCTGTGGTCAGATAAGATATCATCAGATGTTCCATTCAGTTGTTGACGCTTTTGTTTTTTTGGAAGTGGAGCTCTCTCCATCTGAAAGGGGTCTATTGTGGCATAAAAGAAGCTAATTGGAAAAGAGCCGGTGGGTGCCATAGTGAATTCTTGCTTTATGATGTCTGGATCAAATCCCATGTGGATTTTAATAGGTCCATTATGTCTTGTCTTGATGTAGACATATACAGGGGAACTGTAATTGAAGCGGAAACGGAGAACAAAGTACGTTCGACCAAAAACAGAAGCAAAATTTCATTCCCGATGGAAATGGAAATGGAAACAAACTGTTAACAACATCGCACGAATACACGGAGCACACTTAGGCGAGTCCATGCTTACCGTGGACAGAAATAGACCACCGGGTATCTGACAATTGACCCACGTGTGTCGCCTCCTGGCCAAGTGTGGCTGACGAATGTACTTTGAATGAGTTGCAAAGAAAGTTGAACTTCACATGGGAGAGATCTGCAGGGAAATTTGTTGGATGAATGGGACGCGGTTTGGGAAATGTAAAACATGTTAAATGCTACAGGGCATCGTCTCAATGGCATCTTGTTCCTCTTTTATTAATCTACTAGGAAGAGTACCCATCTCAAATGATGGCAAAAGCCAGAAAAGTGTCCTGCTCCTCCCTCTCCCTCCCCTGTCTCCTGTCTCCGACACACTCCCACTCTCTCTCGCCACTCCCTTCTCTCCCCTCTCTCCCCTCTCCTTACCCCACTCCTCTCATTCCCTCACTCTTT